>NW_027281171.1:0-55000 GCF_046629955.1 Centroberyx affinis | reverse complement strand
AAATCAAAGGATTTGATAGTTATATCTGAAAGAGCTAAAATCATTGATACAGACTTATGCCCCAATGGGAGGTCTTCAAATAATCACCAGGACCTGTGCTGAAAGCCTATTGGCTGAGCCTACGGTTACTGTTGCTAATTGAAATACACGCAGGAGGTCTCCCAAAGAAAGTTGTGTTTTTTTTAACATAAAACTTCTGTGAAGTTGTAGGCACTAAGTTATGCTTCATGTTTGTACTACTGCAAAAATAAAATGAAGAATTTAGGGAATAGCATTAATTAAGAACAGTATGATGACATGAATAAATGAATACTGAGCAGGGACTAGAGTAGACTAAGGATCTTTAATCAGGGCACGCTTACTCTCTGACTGTAAAGTCTGTCCCCAGGCACAGGTTTAGGATCAGTTTACCCATCCCTGATTCATAACTTCATATTATTAGACTGAAAAATTTGAATCTGTCCTGAGATCAGAATGGGAATAGAGACATGGTAATTTTACTTCTCATATCCATTCTTGCTGCTAGGCAAAGCCTGCATGCTGGAAAGAAGCTCTTGTGTCTACAGTTATTCCAAAAATTCTTTGATTCCTTATATGGCACGAAACAGGTTACAGTATCTGCTCTCTGTTATGAAACACACTGCATCTATGACAAACAGTGGATGGATAGTTAAGTACAGAACACGTGTTTCTACTCCAATACCACCTTTAAAAAAGACTCAACAGCCCTTGGATTGGTGCCACCATATAGCTTTCCATATAGCCCAAAACCAATTAATCTATATAGGAAGATGCTCAAACATTAAATGCATACGCAGCTATGCAGCCGGCCCTGCTGTTAGAACACCAGGAAGGAAACCAGCCTTTTATCTCACCAGGGTAAAAGTGAAGGTGGTAAGAATAGCAAGGGGAGTCAAGGTCACATACGTTATTAAGGTGATGTGGCCTGCGCCGGCGGGGCCGAGCCGGGGGAGGCGGTTTCATCGCAGGCCACCATTCAGGAAATTATGTTTCCTTGGGCAGGGAGCGCTCTGATTGTTTCTATATTTGGGAAATTCCTGGGGATCATAGAGGCAAAGATGTGGGGAATGTTGTGCTAAGGTTGGTGCGGAACAGTGACATCCTCCGACTGGACATCTGAGATTGTCATCAGAGATAAGTGAGTGTGGCTGATGGACAAATGGAGCGTTCCAGACTGTGTCAAAGGTGAACCCCTCCAACCTCATGTACACTTTGTAGGAGGCTGGATATGTGAGGTGAGGCGTTTGTGCTTGGGTTGGATAGCTAGAGTGTGGTGGGGTGGAGATGAATTACCCACATATGTTTTAAAGCTGGAGACAATATGAATGTAAATCCATGCTTATGTAGGGCATTGGGTCATTTGTTTGCATAGCCAAAAGCTCAAAATCAGTATACTAATTATACTGGGTCTAAATATAGTGGGAATATTGCTTGAAAATGGCTGCATGCACATTTCCCAGCTTTGTGCAGGTGTGTACATTCTGGTCCAAGGCTGTGTGTATAAATTTTGCGAGTGTGTGTTTGCATAAGCCATTGTAGTCTGCCTAACTGTGTTTCCCAGTGTCCACGGTGCTGGGCGTCTCCGCTAATGAACAATTTGCTCAGTGAGGTGTGACCACAGGCATTGTGATGGAGCCACACACTGGACTACTGATGCAGAGAGAGGGAGGGAGAGAGAGAGGGAGAGAGAGAGAGAGAGAGAGAGAGAGAGAGGGAGAGAGAGAGAGAGGGGGGGGGGGGATAGGAGAGTTAGGGAGCCAGCCAGAGAATAAGAGGGAAAGCAAGTGAGAGGGAGAGAGAGAGAGAGAGAGAGAGAGTGGGAGGGAGGGAGACTGAGAGACTGGAACTCAGTTGCACACACAGACGAACACACACAGGCACAGAGAGACGATCTCTCCTGCAGCACACACCGCTGGCTGTGGATTCCCCATCTTATTCCATACATCTGCAGGTAAGCAGCTAACATGAATTCAATTGGCTGTATGAAACTACATTTGTGTGTGTGTGTGTATGTGTGTGTGTGTGTGCTTGTATCAATCAGCAGCTACATCTAGAAATAGGGATGCGTGGAGTGACTCCCATATGCATGTTGTTATTGAGACATGCACTCTAGCTGCAGCTATAGGTAAACACACTGCCACACACACATATACACACACACACATTTTCTCAAACACATGTACGGGGGGTTTGGACTCAAACGCTCAATAGGTACATCGACACAAACACATATTTCCGCACAAGACATCAAAATCAGGATTGAGGAGAGCGGAAGGAATCGATAGAGGTAAATGTATAGGTGTGTGTGTCAGCGTGTCAGTTGATTATAGCTGAGCCATATACATGTCATCATATCTAATATTCATGAATACCTGGCTTGGATGATGCATGTTAAGCATGTTACTGCATTCCATTTCAGCATAACATAATGTATGTGTGTGTGTTTGCGTGCATGTGTGTGTGTCGGTCGGTGGCAGCAAAGCAGGGAACGGTTTGACAAGCGTGGATTGGATGTGTGTGTGTATGTGTGTATGTGTGTGTGTGTATGTGTGTGCGATTGCCCATTTGGATGTGTGTGTAGCACGCTCCTAAAAGCGGCAGCACAGACTCCAAAAGGCGTCCAAATCTGAGGGATTAGCGAGACGTCTTTGGCTTCAGCCGTCACCATGGCAAAGGCAGCCGGTGGAACGCCTGTGTTTGAGTGCGTCCTTTATAATGGGCAGGTTCACTGCATTCATCAGCTCTGGGGCTAACACAAGCATTAGCCTGACACAATTAATGTGATTCTTCAGCATGCAGGCGATAGTTCATAGCCAGTCATAGTGGGGTATTAAAGAGGTGGAGTGTAAAGGGAGAAATGTGTCATGGAAGATGTTTAGAGAAGCATTCTAATGTGTGAAATAGGAAGATTTTTTTGGTGGGTGAATCAACAGGTTTTGTCCAAATAGTGCAACTCGCAACAAATTCTGCATGTGGAATTGGAATTGTAAGATGACAATCCAAAGTATCACCAGAGGAAACCCCACAGATTAGAATAGTAAGCGCATTAATCTTGTTTGTAATTAGCATCTGGATGCTGGTTGGGTGTAACACCAGCAGCACGGAACCTGTTGAGCTGCCTGATGTGGGTCGTTTGGGCACATGACCAGAGATTTGGCTATTCTAGGACATGAGAGCAGTCCTCCTCATTATGGTCAATAATGTTCAGGGACTATTGACTGCTGCCGGCTGCACCATTTCTATCTGTGTATCTGTTTAACGGATTTGCACAAGGCTACATTTGGGCGCTTTGACCTCACAAGTCAATTGTTGTGAAATTAAACAGTGGATTTAGGGTTTCTGAATTCAAACTGGACACACACTATCTAGCTGGAGCTGTGAAAAATCATTTCTCTCTAATACAATATTTGTCTCCATAATCAAGTAACTCCAATAAGGCTTAGTGCCACTGAAGCATCAATAAAAGAATAGATAAAGTATGTGTACACTGTTTCAGACTGGCAAGCAGTGAAGTGGAAAATTAGAATGTTGCATGCTTTTATTTTAAGTCAACAAAGTGAGCAGTGGATAAGTGCAAAAGCAATGTCATTTTGCACATACACGCCATATCTGGGCATATTATGAAAACACGGTCCTCCTTATTTCACACATGGATAACCTGATCGATTCATTTTACACTGCGATGTTGATATGGATCTGTGGAAGAAGGAGGAATATTGAAATTCATGTACTGTAGTGTTATCCATAATGATGAAGTGAACCACTCGTAAAATAAATCTGTGAATTTGGAAGCGAATACATAAAGTCTAGACAGAAGATTTGTTTTGGAGGGAAACAAAAGAATACATTCATCATAAGGGGGGGCCTCCTCATCACAAACACAAATAACACATTCTGATTGTTAATTTCACCTTGTTTGTTCTTTTCATTTGATGGTAGTCACAGATAAAGAAAACATAATTTGTATAAAACACTTTCCTCACATTGTCATAGCAATTTGCTGATGACAACTAGATCGATAGATAGATAGATAGATGACAATAAAGTATGACTGTGCAGAATTATGTTTATTTTTGAGCCACAAATCTTTCTAGCGATGGCATTGACCTGCTAGAATGTAAACAATTTAAAAATGTCAATATAAGGTGCAAATAATATAATTTGGATGGAGAGCTTGTGAAATTGATAAAATGTAGTTTTTGTATGTAATTTTTCTGCCCCGTGATACGTATTGTCACAGCTTTATATTGCAATATATTGAATTTAGATATATTGTCCCATCCCTAATAGATATAGCTAACTAAGTAGCACTCTCTAACACTTTTAATGTGCTGTTTGAGTGTTCAGTATTGACATCGCTGGGTGGCGTCCAGGCCGGCTGAGGTCGACAGGAAAAACCTGTAGATTGACTCCTTGGATGGGAGAGAGAGCCTGTGATGTTAAAGAGCTGCAATCGAAAACACAGTCACCCCAGCCTCGCATGGGCCGACGCACATGTAAATACACGCTCACATGCACGTGTGCAGACCTACAGCCATGCAAATACGGTGGAAACACACAGCACACGTGCATGTGAACAGGCACACCCACACACACTGACAGTCACCCATAATAGTATCCGTTTGCAGGGAGGTAAATCACTCCATTATCCAGGACGGTGTCATTGATCCGCGGGCCTTGGTGTGGTTATGGCAGGCTTGTTAAATAGTAATGGCGTTGCCCACAGTCAATTCATCTCCATTTGCGACTCCCCTCAGTCCAGTGCCTATATATTTCAGTCACTCATCAATGACACACACCTCTAATTCAGTGACCGCTATTCTCTCTAACCTCTCCCTTTCTAGACTTTTCTTGCACTCTCCGTCTCTTGCTCTCATTTTCACAGTCTCCTTCTCTCTTCATCTCTCTCTCTCTCTCTCTCTCCTCTATATGATCACAGAGGGGGTTGTCATGCTGTAACGCTGCTGTCTGATTAACGTAGAATAATTTAGAGGTGTAATAATGATTGCGTGATGACGGCGCCGCTCCGTAGAGAAATATGGAATATGGTGCGCCAGGTTGGAAGCTGATTGAGATCAAAATGGCTGATGGTCCTGAGAGGAGAGAGTGAGCGGAGACACACACACACACAGGCACACACACACACACACACACACACACGTATGCACACAGACCAAATTGAGGGAAGAGAGTCTGTTTACAGAGTTAATGAAAGAGGCTTTGGCAACAAACTGAGATGAACATTAGTGAGACTGCAGCAGAGTTTACTCTCCTAGACTAAGAATGCCACAATAGAATGTCAATAAGCTATCTCTCTCTCTCTCTCTCTCTCTCTGTCTCTCTGTCTCTCTCTCTCCCTCGTCCCCCTCTACTGCCCTTGTCTTTTTGCTTTCTGCCCTTCTTCTCTGCCTGTCCCTCTCATTCTCCCTCTCTGCTCCATTGAGCACACTACTGTGCCGGGCCCGGTCTTTGTCAGGAGCAGTGAGACAAAACGCTGGCAAAATAAGGGGAGTGACTCGTAAATTCCCCATAGACACTTTTTATCCTTTTTTTTTTCCCTAACAGTTCCTTTCCGCTTGCTCTGCTGCCTGTCAGACTAGACAATGCCCTCGCTAGCAGACACATATTTTATGTTCACAAGTGATGACATGAGTGTTAAAGGCCCAATCCGGAATAAGAGAACTTTGTTTATGGTTGTTTCATTGGACTGATATTTTATACTTGGAAACTGATTGATGCAGCTCTTGATAGAAGCACTGACAGGGGCTGACTATTACAAAAAATTAGAGCAGCATGAAACTGTAATTTGACATATAGTGGGATCAAGATATATAGTTTACATCAGCAAGTCCTAGCTTTTAAGAGTGTAGGTGTATATTCCCAAAACTGATATCCTGCGTTTGGGCTTTAGAAATGTGAGACAATTGTCCTTTGATGACCAAAATATAGTGGGAGCGAAATGTAACTCCAACTCTGTAACTCTAAATGTTTCTATGACTTCCTTGTTCTTGCCTGGTAATCTCTGGAGACTTGAATCTCCAGAGATTGACTCTTAAAACATCTATCTTTAAAAACAGGTTGCTCGCACGTCTGCCACCATATATAAGATGAGTAACCATTTTTCCTGCTTTGCGAATCAAATCAGACAAAGTAAGAACACTAAAAAAGAAAAAGAATCAGTAAAAAAAAAAGCATCAGTATCCACCATTTTGCCCACAACTGCCCCTGTGCTGTTGTTTTAATCTTACCATACTATTACTTTACAGTTCTAGATAGCATAGGAGATACAATAGGGAGGAAAAGGCATCACTATCCTATTCCTCTAAAAATCGACATTGATGCCCTCATTAAGAACATATAGTGAGATATACTGTAAAATGGAGTATATATGGTTTTGTGTTCCATATGAGTTTCCTTTTACTCCACTAATAATTAGCATGTGGAGGATACTAAGTGAAAGTGATATTGAGAGAAAGTGAAATTTGAGAATGTTAGCCAAAATAAATTAAACATAATTCCTGCTGTGTTAATAATTGATGTGTTATGTGTCAAATCTACAAAAAGGCAATCAGGGCAGAGGAATAATTTGCCCCCAGCTTGGCAGCTAATTGAATATGTTTCAACGCAAAATAAAATGAACCTGATTTCACGACAATTCATAATTTGGTTTCTCTTTAAAGGTGGCATTAAAAAGTTTATGTTTTGCCTTTCTGAGCCATTAGAAATCACTGGCAAAATGTCTTGAGGTGTATAAATTGCATGTGTGTGGGTGTGCGTACCTGCCACAGAACAGTGCATGTGGGCGAACGAGCACACGAGAGTGCTAACAGAGTCAGAGCCGACTTCATCCACAATCATATCTGCACGCATGTATATGGCCATGTGTGGGTGGGTTGGTGTGGGCTCCAATAGGCATCTAAAAACAACCCTTCTTCATTGGAAATTGATTTCATGGTGTTCACTCAAGTGCCATAAAACTAGGGAGTGTGTGTGGGCAGCGCTGTGTGTGACCTCGAGAAGTCAGTCTTCATATCTCAGCGTCTGTGTATCCAGGCTGGTTCCACCCCTCCAGGCAGGGAGAGAGAGGGAGACAGGCCCACTTAGGTCACCTCTACGTGGGCTACAGACAGCGGATCAAGTCCCTGCTCTCCTGATCAGTGAGAACAAGCCTAAAACTCCTGTGGTAGTGGCTGATTGATTGAGTGTACGTGTGTGTTCGGTGTGTGAACAAAGACAAGAGCAAGAATTAAAGAGGTGTAGAGGGAGAGCTGGCGTGGATTAGGGAAAACAGACATGCAAGGAGTATATAAACTTTATAGAGAGAGGAGCAGAAACTGACAAGCAAGAAAAAGGAGGAGGAGATAAATAAATTCATAGAGAGAGCGAGAGCACGACAGAGACAGCTGTAGAGGGGCTCGACTGTTTGCGGATCGCGGAATATTGATGTTTTATTTTTTTTCTCATTACAGAGCAAAATACACCCCCACACAAACAGGCTTTTCTCTCGCTGCTTTAAAGAACAAATAAATCAGAGATTGAAAGAGAGCAAGGCCAGAGCGGAGAGAGGGGGAAGGGGTGGGTGGGGAAGTGTGGGGGGGGGCAGGGTGGTTAAGTACAGCTAAAGCACACAGGTTGTTGTTCTCGCAGGGGAAATTCCTTTGCTGCTCCAGTCTTTTCACTGAGGCAACAGGCTACTGACTTTGAACCGCTCAGTGCTCCCCGAAAAGAAAAGGAGGTCCCCCCTTATGTTGGCAAGTGAGCCCCTAATTCTCCCCCCAACCCCCCCTCATCCCAGTCATACATGCTCACACACACACACACACACATTATTTCTTGGTCACTGCTCACTGAATAGAATACATGCGGATAGAAGTTTTTTTTTCTCTAATTGGCCACTAGGCCTTCACTGTCGCTGCCCAACGACCGTGACATATGAGTAACAGCATGACATAAATACTGACCACCACATCTAACAGGACACCACTAATTGCGGGGCGTCCGTAATACTTAAGTTCTTGTTGTGATTTGTGGTGGACGACATATTTTCGGCCTGCTAACATCAGCAGTCCTCTTGTAATGGCTGGCATACTTTACAGCGGGTGGCACAATTTTGCCCTCATGATATACTTTACAATCTGGAAAAACAGCTGAAAAACAGGCCACACTCTGAGAAACTGCACAGAAAGCTCAGCCTCCCAAAAATGTTCAAAGACAAAAAAAAATAAAAATCAACAGATGCAATGTCTATGAACTCAAAGTTAGCTGTCCAAGATTGGACTGGAAGTATGTCACTCAGCGTCCTGTATGTTCTTGTCTTTTAGGTCACTTCGCCGGAAAGCCAGCCAAACGCGCCTTAGGGACCGGGAGAATGGAGAACAACATGTGACCGGTCCACTCACCACCCCACTGTCGGCAGCATGCTTCCTCTCCGCCGGACCTTGGCTTTGTGCTTGTGGTGTTGTTTGCTGTTCACACTTCACAGGCAGGCTCTCGCCGACGAGGAGGGCCTCTGGGGACCGACGCCGTCAATAGAGCAGCCCGGAGAAGACCCACCTGCAAAGAAACCAAGTTCATATTGGTGGGCCCCATCTCTGCCAAAGCTCCCTTCCCTTCCTTCCCTTTCTTCCCTCCCTTCCCTTCCTTCCCTTCCCTCGTCACCATTCCGTAACCCCTTTAATACATGGGGTGCTAGCTCAGAAACGAAGGACGAAGCTGCCACGACTGCCGAAGAGCTGACAGAACCAATCGATCTCTCGCCGGAACATTCAGGTTCGGGGGAAGGGAGCATTTCTGCCGCATCTGAATCACCCACCGCCCCGACTCAGGAGTTCCTCGCCAGCGTGACAGAGATAAGAACAGCATCACTTCCCACGGGGACATCAGATTCTCCACGCGGCAGCACAGTGCAGAGTGACAATGATACTCTTGTTTCAGACTCCTACTCGCCCGGCAGCACTTCCATCAGAAACACTCTGTTCTCCAACAGTCCCACCAGCACAAACGCTCTGGCACAAAATGTAACACGTACCCACCCACCATGGGGCACCGCGCAAGCAGCGGGACCCAGCATGGGTGCCACTGCACAGCACCTCCCGAAGAACCAAACTGACAAAGGGGAGGTTGAAGATTTTCCAAAAGAGCTACTAACAGCCTCTTCGACGATAGCACCAGAAACTACAGTTCCCACTGCCTCGATATGGGCACCGTCCCGCACCACAACCATAAACCCAGAACTGGTGGAGACCACACTGACCAGACACCCACTAGGGTCCGTTACACCTCCTACATCCCCAGGAACCATGCTGCTCACAACACCAAAGGAGTCGACTGTTGGTATTAGCCTCGGTGCCGGAGAGGCCGCAATGATCGAAGCTCAACCCACTCAGACTGAGGCGGGCCCGGGCTTCTTTGAGGCCAAGTCAGGGCCAGTGGAGGAGCAGACGGGGATCATCACTACGGCTCTGGGGATCGATCACAAACTAGTGCTGGAATCCATAACAAGCACAACTCAGAGCCAAAAGGTTAACTTCCCAATACCAGGAGGTAAGCAAGTTAAACAAATCAATAGTGGTTGTATTGACTCAATGGATGTGATCAATCATCTGCCGACAGGTCTTAAGTCTTTTCAATAGATGACTATCAAAAGGTTCTAGACAGTTCATCATGATCGATAACATCTCTGACATTGTACGTAGTCAGGGACCCTATAGATTTGCATAAATTCAAATTCTCTTGAAACACTGTCAACACTTATTTACAAGTCTGAAATCAACACTAACATGACTGGACTGATGGGCTACAGCATGTGTTGGAATTCACTTAATAGTCTTAATAGTCTATAATGAGTTTTCAGGCAACAATTCACCTCCAAAATTGAATATGGTCAGCAATTACCTCAATGAATGGAAGAAAAGAGTGTTCGACTGAATGATACATGATGCTGGCTGTGTTCTCCACAGTGCATGAAGGGGAGAGATGGTGAGTAGAAACAGCTACTGGTAGCTGGTGGGTTTCTGGAGTCACTTTCACATGACATTGAGGGAATACCTCCTCTTCCCTGGCCCATCCCCCAACACTGCGGCGACGCTGGCGGCAGGCTAGTGTCTGTATGCTTAATGAGTCTTCAGAGGAAGATCCTCCTCCATCTGCAGGCGCATTCATCATAGGAAGGTCAAAGGTCGGGCCACAAAATGATGAGTCGATTATTCTCAGCCGGGAAGCTAGACGGCCATCTGATACAACCAATATAGTTTGGTGGATATCTATGTACAGTACTGTCTGCAGTATGTGTATTCACTGCTGCATTGTTTCTCCATGTAACTGATAATCACCTCTCCAATGTTAATTACAGCAGAGGACATAAGCACATATTTCAATGCTATCATTCCACCAAACGTCCTGTAAAATACAGTACAGTACTTCAGCATGTACATTAACAATTCCCTAGTGAATGAAAGGTTTTTCTTGAGAGCGGCTGGTGTTTTGCATCACTGATGTTTGGGTCACATGCTGTGTCTAGCCTTTCCAGATGTTGTTGTGTGTTGATCTCCCACTCTATGCTTTACGCTGCCTGTATTTTATGAGTCCACTCTCACTGCTGTCGTGTTTTGTCTAAGGCGCTTAGTGTTGTGTCTGTGTTTGTTCAGTGCTCGGTTATTCACCAGTGTGGCAGCATGTAGAAAAAGGGGCTTGGCTTGGGAGGGGAGGGCTACTGTGGCCTGTATCAGTATTCCAAGCGCACACTCAGCGAAACCACCACCTCTCCTATGGGACCATCCGCTCGCCAGTCGCTGTTCACGGATGCTGAACATGCTTCTCGCCATTTAGTCTCCTCCACCTCTCCCACCTCCCTCCATCCATCTATCCCCTCCTCCTCCTTTTGCAATCTTTTTGCCTCCGTGCAAACGCCATCCGTGTCATTTGTTTGTTTTTTTCACAGAGAAAGAGGTCAGCTCCGGCTGCTTTGGAGGGTGAAAATGTCTTGATAGGGATGAGAGGGGCTTGTTGTTCTCCAAGTAGGGATGAAAAGCAATAGAAATGTATTTTTCTTCACCCATCCCCTGTGCTCCTCCATAGATACCCCGGACAGTACTGTACAGGAATCTTGCAGTGGCCAAATGCTTAAACATTGCCAAAGGACACAGGAGGAGACGAATACAGAAATGAAAACAGGGCACCCCTGCATTATCATACATTATCCTACCACAAATGCCCTCTGTGTGCCTTGTACTGTAATTTATTTAAAAACGGCACAAGATAAATCCTTTCACTATTGGAGGTGTGGTAATCCTATACCAAACACATGGGTGGCTTTTCCATCAATCCATAAAGTATTTGTTATGTGGTGTTGTCCTTGAGGGAGCTGCGAGGCAAACAAAATGGCAATACTCCGCATCTGTACAGTGTTTCGAGTCCCCTGCTTAGGGACACTCTAACAGCCAATTGCAAGGTCAATTATGAGAAAAGAGAGGGGAAAAGCCGGCAAAAAGCCTGAGTGAGTGGGGGCGAGAAGCAGATTGCGAGCGAACGGGGGGTTGGTGGTTGATGAGATGAGGGGGATGAAAAATGAGGTTCTTTAAAGCATCTCAGATAGCCGCCGCCATACAATTTCTTTCAAACAGCTTCCCTTCATCCTCCTCGCGTCTTTACCATTAGCATACACTGTACTAATAGGGGGTGGTGAGACTATACCCGTAACGCACTCCATTACTACATTCATCATATTATCTCTGTGATCCAGCACAGCTAAGGGACAGCCAATGCATTACCTACAGATTAATTGATTATGGACATGGATTTGCACACCAAGCATGTGACAGGAATACCTGATACCCTTATCTAGAATATCAGTGGGAATCAGATTTAAATACCAACAGAGAGCACCGTGATGTCTTGGATTTTATGTTAATCTTTTCTTAATGACTCCTAAAAAACAGTTGGAGGCTGAATGAGCCCATGCCTTTTAATAAACTGGCTGGATAGGCCTGTTTGTTTTTGAGATTTGACCCGCAGCTCTCAGGAGCTGAATGAACCACAGACAAAGACCAGCAACTCCAAGTAATGTCCTGATCCAAGGTTACTGCAATAACTTTAATGAGGCTGATCGTCTTGTGTGTAAGATTATAGAATTGGTCAGGCTTATTTCTCACATTAACTCAGAATAATTTTAAAACAAGACATCAGAATGGAACTAATACCCATTCAGACTAATGGAACAGTAATTAGAGATTGCAGTGAATCCCTTGGCATCTTGAAAAAGAGCCAAATAGCACCAACATGATGCAATTTTGTGCAAGCGCATTAGGGAAAATTTCAGGATGAGGTATCTCTGTCACAATATCCAATTTTAATGCATCTGATTAAGAGCAGCCGACTCTCTGCGCGGCTATCCTACCCACTACTATTCTTCCTTATCGCTCTAAGCTCTGCATATCTCTTACAAACCCACGCATGCACTTGTTCACAAACTCACTCAAGGCTGACATAGATAAAGAAGAGTGTAGTGGCAGGAGATGACGGGTAGAATACACAGCCTGATCTAATCATCTGTTTATTATTCCTGGAAGCTGAGCAGAGACAGTGACCGGCTTCTGAAACACATTATACTGTATGTACATCTCCCCTAAAACACTGGATTTGCAGCTGCTGCAGGTTCTGACAGCTAGAGTTTCTGGTTGGCCATCATAGCTCCAAAAATCACTTGGAAAGGAGATACAATGTCAAAATCTTTGCCAAACTGCGCTTTTTGTTCCAAATCCAATTTAGATCTCAGGAGTTGATCACATTGAGGGATGTAAAGATGCATGGACAGGCTTGGAGAACTTCTCATCTTATTAGCAATTACTACTGTTGCTTTGAGCCTTCCCCAGTAATCCATGTAACTTCAGAAAAAGCTTCAATTTGGTTTTCTCTAATGTAAAGACTGGGGATTCTGGTGAATCCTCCAAGGGAATCTCAGGCTTTCTCACACTCCCACAGTCTGTTTGTGTGTGTGTGTGTGTGTGTGTGTGTGACCATGCACAGTGAAGAAGTTGAGTCAGATCCATTCACAGTCTGAGGTGAAGAACACATTGAAAGTGAGACAGAAGACAAAGTTACCAGCAATTATGCATCATGTCTCTTTGAGAGAGGAACTACCTTCAAGTGACAATCGACTGATCTACAGCACATAGTAAAGCAGACTTAAAGGTCCTGAAGGTCAAATTATGTATGCAAACCTGTCAGACTCAGCAGAGAGAAAATGATAATACAGCACTAATGTGGATTGTTACGCAGTTCAATAAGAAGCCCTTGCTGTTATGTTTCTCTTAGCAAGACTTTGTAGAATGGAGGTAAAATGGAGATAGTCCACTTAACTTATGGCTCCCTGTCTCATCCCTCTCTGCCTTATTTTGCTCTGTCAGCAGACCAACTTTTCATAGCTGGTCATCAGTAATTTTGCTTGTGATGTGCTAATGTTTCATATTGATGGGTTGACAGAATGGCTGCGTGCGCACACTCACACACACACACACACACACACACACACACACACGTACACACATTCGTTTTGGTGCATGAAAGAGATGAGGAGGAAAAAGAAGATGGGTCATTTGTTTCCACACGATCATGAGAAAGAGAAAGAGAGAGAGAGAGAGAGAGAGAGAGAGAGAGAGGTGGCTGGATGTTGGTATACTATACAGTTTATTTTTGCCAGTCTGCCAGAGGCTAGTTCCGCTGTATGTGTGTGTGTGTGTGTGTGTGTGTGTGTGTGTGTGTTTACTGTCCCTATCTTATTCGGTGCAGATCTCGTTAGCCATGCTAATTAAGCCCAGCGCTATAGGCACACCAGTGCAGATCCAAGCGGCTGCAGTGATCTGACTGTAGAGCATATCCCTCTTTATGCTGTGTCAACAATTCACTTCCCACTGTCAAAACAAACAGCAGCATGATTAGAATACCTAAATGCTGCAAGACACTTACTTGTGTACGGACAACTTATTAATTCAATAGCTACTGCTGGATATTATGTTGCATATATCCAGTTAACTGGAGGAGAACCTGCCAAGTGAAGTTTGCAGGTAACAACTGCCAGATCCTGAGCCAAAGGACCCCTACTACCGAGTGTGTGTGTGTGTGTGTGTGTGTGTGTGTGTGTGTGTGTGCACCTGCAGGTGTGTGCATGTATTTGTCTGTGTGAGCTCTCCTCCACTGCTCATTACTCTCCCTCTCCTTCAGCTGAGCCAGACATCCAGCTGTGTTGAGGTCAACAGTGCAATAAAGTGATGAGTGGGTTTTGCTTTGGAGACTTTCACAACTTATGATGGACTTGGCGGCTCTGTGGAGAACCTGGATTATAAAGTAGTAGCTTGAATTGCCTCATAGCTGTTTTTTCCAACTCATGATCACTCCCCCGAGTCTTTTGCCTGGCTAAGTTTCGATATTAATTCACCAGTAATATGAAGATGAGCCATACTGTGCCTGGTGCACCTCACTTCATCACCAAGTCTGCTCATCAATTTTGGCTAACTGACCTACAGGTGAGCTTGCAGACTGCTGTCCTATCTAAATCCAATCTGGACCATCGCTGCTTTGCAACTGTTTGTTGTCATACAGACAATACTTGACTGTAGAGACAGAGAAATTTTGGGTGTGCACCAAAGAGGAAAGAGAATAACACAGCTCAGCCATGCAATTCAATCATGCAATCTTTCTTCGTCATTCTCTCTCTTTGTGCTCTGTGTTTTGACCGAGCTAATGGGAAATGCTTTGCTTTGCTTTGTTTACCTACTTCTAACATCTCTAAGACAGATGATTGAATAAGGGGGTCTGGATTCATGATGGACCAGACACAAATGCACGCATACACACACGCATAGGCAAATACACACACAGAGGGACGTCGATCTAATTAGACTACAGAGGGCCAGACTACTGTGCTATGGATGGCTGGCTACAGCTAAGTGGATGATAGGCCGATCCATTTGACAGAACTGGGTTAAGAAAAATATTCCCTCCATTCTACTACAGTATGCAGTCTCAAATGTGAGCAGTAGAGAGGGGGTTAAACTCTCTTTTGGCAGGCTTGAGATTACCGTTTGCTAATCTGTCTACTTGGAGCTACAATGATGTGAACTTTAAGTTGTGTTCTTGTCTCTGTCGCCGTGAGAGTCTGAATTGCGTAACTCTGTCTTCCCAGGCAAAGAGGATGAGGACGATGAGGCTGAGGAAGGTGCAGTTTCTTTAGCGGCAGACGGGGATGGCGAGACGAAACCAGCAGACATTTCCACAGCATCGACTAATCCGCTGACAACATCCCAGCTCCTGCCTACAGGTGAGCGAACACTCCCCTTGACATGTAAACACACACCGTCTCAGCACCTACAGCTTAACATCACAAACACTCCCTTTGTCAGCATGTGTTTGCACTGCGATTTAAATAAGAAGACAGCCGAAAACATGCTGTTTCTTTCCAAACCAATCCTCTAACTGTTTCAGTACCTTTGAATCTGTCAGAGAGAAAGAGAGGAGACTGGGAGGAAGCGTTTCCCTGCATCCCTTGCCTGAAGCCACTAATTGCTTCCAAAGGGAGGAGAAACAAACTGCTCGTTCAAGCTGTGCTTTTTAACAGCTACCAAGATCAGGAAAGATAGGGATCTCTGCCCACCTGATTAGCAAACATTTTTCTGTGCTGCGTCTCAGGAAAAATAATCTGTGGCATCGGATGATACTGCTTGTCTGTCATCACGAAATTGATTTCTGGTGAGATATGTGCTGATTAAAAGATTCACTTACAATCCAGTTACACTGAAGCAGCTGTAACCCACATTACTGAGCCCAAAATAGCTGATATTGTCAAGTGATTTTCAAAAATAGACTTGTCAAATGTGCTACTTGCTGATGACGGCACGCCACGGGGCCCCACTAGTTTTGGTGTGTCAAAGACTGGGAGGGAGAAAGAGAGAGAGTGATTGAGTGAGTGAGAGGATAATGTTAGCAGTCTGTCTGTCAAGCCGATGCATGTCCACCATATAGAGAAAATCTATTGCTGAAAATGCCAATTGTACTTCAAACTTCATCAAGTAGTTATCACACAAACCCTGCATGAGTATTTGCTTTAGTGGACCCACTGCAGGTGGTTTTGCTTGAAGTGAACCTGTTTAGGAATCCGATAAAAATCTCCCTTTCAACTCAGCCTCTCCTTTCCCGCCACACACACCTGGCTCCTCCTCAGTATGCATGATCTTGCTTCTCCATGAGCTCCCGCTAAATTGCTTTTTTTCTGAGGTGAGCCAAATTGAAAGTGAAGGCAACCAGCTGAAAACTTCATTGAGCCTTCGTTTTTCATGATGCAGAAACAACACGCAGCCAATTAAAGAGTGTGGGGTTGCTGTGGACGTATGTATGTGATTTGCCCAGGGCATTAGAGGAATCCTTCACGTTTATTACTTAAGGTATTTGACAAGTTGAGCTGATGCAGGTGAAGCCTTTCCATATTTTATATCATTGGGCAAAACAATGAAATGAATGAGACCATTCTCCAGACTTTCGCTTCATTTCTCTTTTGTATTTCCTGTGTTACTCATTCCCACCTCTGTAGTGTAATTAAGTCAAATTAAACCTTAAATACTTTATTTATATCATTCACCTAATAGCCACAGTGTGAAAACAAGAAGGGCTGCAATTGGCAACTTCCCATGTGGATCAAATGAAGCCTTCAGATGAGAAACCATACAACTCATATACATATATTTTTTTTATATGTAACATGCTTGCAGTTGTATAGTCAATCCACATGCTTTGCAATGTGAATGTTATATATCAGCTGAAAATACACACCGTCTACTGTTTTTAAGTATAACATTACTCAAACTTATAGAGGATGATTTCTGAAAACATACCAATTTTGACTAGTTAAAATGAACCTATAAGGTTGTTCTTTTGAAGACTTCACTGTTGGATTTGTTTCTCAGTCTGAGTGTTGGTGTCTATCTAGATGTGCTGACTGTCCCTGGCCTGAGGGGCTAGTTCCTGTTCCCACAGGAATGTGTCAGATGACCAAGCAGCATGCAGTGGAACGTAACGGTCTGATCCGCCCCTGTAATGCAGCCACCACATACCAAACCCTACAATCCAGGCCGCTTGGCTGGTCGGGCGCTCCGATGTGACATTTATTGACCTGACACTAAGCATAGCAGTAGTTCAACAACGAGTCACGTTTTCCACTGTGCCTGACACAGGGGCAGCAAAATCATCGCCCTGGAAAGCAAACAAATGGACGGGGGAGTCACTGGCCTGTCATAACATGGTACCCCACCTCCTTTATCAGCACCCCCTATTCAAAATGCCTGCTGCTGTGTGTTTGTCTCCACCCACATTTCCCACACGGTTATCATCTGTTATGATAAGATGACATCATTAATGCGATGGCACTGTTTTTTTTTTTTTACAGCAGTGATATGGTTATATTTATTGCCTTTGTTTATAGCTAGTAAAGGGAAGTCACAACCTTCATCAATGCAAGATTAAAAATGGCTCCTCCTTGTATTACAACATGACTTCCCAGTATCTATGAATAGGCTTTGCTGCGATTCTCATAAAATCTGAAGGGAGTCTGAAAAATCTTAACCAGGACTAACATTACTATTTCAAAATGTGGGAATGGTTTTGTTATGGGAGTACCAAACTCCTCAGGACACTGCTGTGATTCCAGCTCAATCACTGCGTATATAATTCAGCCGTTCCCTCTTGGCACATTAACAGAATAGGCTGTAATAAATGTCATAAGTTATCAGTATGCAACAGGATGTTTTAGTCCATTTACTGTTATTAATCCATTAAACTGTTTGAGCTGCCGCACTGCTTGTCAGACACACTAAACCTGCCCGGCTCCATCGCTGAGCAGCAACGCCCGAGTCCTTGCTGAATTCCCGACTGGCACTCACACATCTGTCTAGTTCTCTTCCCTGCCACATTTGTTCCTAAACTGAACACTGTGCAATGCTGTAGCAACATCGTGAAAATGGTGCACAGGGGAGCCATCTTGACAACATTTCATTTCTGCCCATTAAAGATTCAGCAGGCCCTGATTAAAAAACACTGCATCAGTGCAAAAACAAAGCCTCTTAAAAACTCATCAGTCTGTGTTTCATCCGTGTTGGGGACATGATTAAGCCTCGAACGGCGGCTCGGGATGTCATCTGAAATAAAACTGCTGCGTCGCTCGGCGAGACACGCCGCTGGCAGCGGGCTCATATTTCCTAGAGCTTGACATTTTCATCACAACCCAGGACTGCGATTCAAACCGCAAGTCGGCAGCTGAATGAGGGATAATGATAAAGAGTGTCAACAACAGACAGTCGGCAAGGAAGTTCTCAGGTTTATACAGAAGCACCTGTGAAAATGTTCCGCTGCTCAAGGGGGGGTCTGGGGCATGGGTTGCTTATGAGGGGTGAAAGAGGCTTGTATATGTGACAAGCATGCCACATACAAACACACACATAAGCCCACAGGCACACACATATACACAGGTACACACCAGCATACACACACAGGCATTAATCAAAGTGAAAAGGGCTTGGGGCCTTTTGTGTTGCAGCATCATCTCAGTAATGTTGGAGTGCTATAAGCAGACTCACACTGTCAACCCCCCCTTACTAGTTCACAGACTCTCTACCCCCCTAGAGCTATGGGCCTACACATTTATGTGTAATGGAAGCAGCACTTGCCATGCAATGGGTCTATTCAAATGGAGAGGCAGATAGCAGAGGCGTTGGAAAGATGTGTAGTGAAATGCAGGGCAGGAGGAGGAGGACTCTCGAGACTGTAAGAGAGTGAGGAGCCAAAATAGTGGCGTTTGAAACAGAAAACTGTCCCAGTTTAAAAATAACAAACCCACCTATGGAAGTTTCCACTTTTTGAAGGCGGGTGTTTCAGGGAAATCATAAACAAAGGAGTGAATTAGGGGACCGGGACAGGGTGGGATGGGAAACGCAGCAAGAATACAACCTATAAAAGTACATTAAAAGACAGATGAGAAGGCCGCTGCCTTGGAACAAAAACGTTCAACCACATGTATTCCTCTCTTGTTTGTACTCAGGAAACATCTTTAATATACACACAAAGATTTAGGGGTTTGCGGTGCATGCGTCTGCACATTTAGGGTCTCAAATTGGCACGCAACATTACCACCCGACATAATGTATTCCCCAGGCCTTGCAAGGCAAAAAAACATAATATTTTTTTACTGTCTCAGACAAGAGTCACAACCATGCCTTTTGGCTGTACTTAGCCACATTTTTGCACCACCATGTCCACTGTTAGTGAGAACACAATGTTCTTAACATCTCACTTATCTCTCACCAATATGCAAAAAATATCTAGGTAACTACTTGCTTCACCAAACCTGCTTGTTGTGTGATTCACTGTGCTCTCAGGTTATCCTGTTCATTTGTCCCTGTCTCTGTGGTCCATTACAGAGCCAGGCTCTTTATGGAGGAGTGATTGTCTCTGATACGCCTGGAGCAGAATGACTGATGAGCCTGTGTGTCTTTGAATGACGAAGATGCAATTAGAATTTGCTTCTCTTCTGTCTACCTTTTTTTTTTCAACATGAGAGATAACAAGCTTTTGAATCCACCATTACTAGACTGAAGGTCTGAGTAATGTTCTTTTCTGTGGTGGAGAGATAACATGCACATGGCGATGGTTATGTTTTATGGAAAAGAACAAGCTCCATGAAGTGAAGCTCTGTGATATCAAGTTTGAGACTGAGAATGTTAGTCTTCATGCCCATCTGTGAGGCATTAGGCTATGTGTAATGACTCATGTTAAGTCCCATTCAAGTCTTCTCCCAGTAATTGCATTGTGTAAACATGTACATATACAGCGCAGATGAGCTTTGCAGGCATTTCAGTAGTGTTCACTCATACACATATTTAAATGGTCGCTCCTTAATTTTCCAAGCCAAACCACTTAGAAGCAGCCATTTCCTCCACAGTGCTAAAACATGTCTAACACAATCATAATTAGCTGCGCTTGCATGGAAACTCCAGATGGCTTACGTAATCTAAAGGAAACTAGCTTTGTGGTTCTGAGTGGACTGATCTCACACACACACGCACCCCTGCCTCCTCTTTTGGGCCCAGCCCAGTTTGAAGTTTCCTTCTTACAAGCTTCTGGCTTTTATACAGGATTAGCGCATTAGGAAGAAAAGCATGCTTTCACGGTCCTGGCCCAGAGCCAATTTGTTTTCTAGCTCTGATGGCTCTGAGGTTGAGTAAACGCTGGTGTGTACTCTCATGAGTAGATGATTAGAATGGATTTAAGTCCTCTGGTCGTGTTTTATACACATACAGATACTCAAAGTTTCTTATTTTCTGTGTTCTCTAGCTTTTCAATTACTCATTCAATTGTTCATTCTCATGTCAGCTATTTGATGCAAAACATGGTGGAACTCAACCTGAATTCTGTGTTTTTTTTCCAGGCAGTCCTCCAGAAACACATATTCCTCTGTACACTGAAGACTGGCTGTTCAACCCAGCAGACAGCGACATCACCTTCCTCCCTGACTGCAATAAAGAACGCTCTGGGATCTGCAACCTGTCTGACACCTGGGACTCCACAACGTCCTCAAATGTGTCTCCCACACAAAACACCACTGCCGCCAACCAATCAACCGACTCCTTGCTGATCCCTGCTCCGCCCATGTTAGTGCCCTTGTACACTGACTGGAACAGTGCCATGGCAGCCTGGGGCCTGGCCTGGGAGGCACATGTTTACGGTGCCGGTTGTGTCTTTGCCATGCTAACCCTGGCCTCAGCGCTCAACCTGCTGTGCTTGCCCCTGCGCTGCCCGTCTGGATGTGGCTACTTCGCCCTGGTCAGCTTGTTTCTACTAGCTGCTGGTTGTACAAGGGCTTTCTCTCTCCTGTATGACGCCTATGGCCACCAGGACCGCTTGGCCTCCACAGAAGCCTCACTGATACTCTACGAAGCTCCATTTCCCTGCCTGACTGCCGCCTTCGGCCTGGTCTTCCTTCTCCTCTCCATGCGCTCCAGAATGCAGCTGTCCTACTCGGCCTTCCAGAGGCCCTGTTTCCTTGCCTGCCTGGTTGTCCTGCATTTTGCTGCTGCGTTTGGTCCAGTGACGTTACTTAAGTTCTACCAGCAAAAGCCTCCCCTTTGCCTCTTTCTCTCTCTCATTTCCCGTGGAACATTTGTAGCACTGGCAACATTTTTGTCTGCTGCCTATTTTGTATTCTATATCTATGTGCGGGCAGACTCAAAGCACATCTACCACCTGAATAACACGTCTCCAACACCTGCTGAGCGTTACAACCGCTGTCCCTTTGCTGAAAGCCGGGACTGGGACCGTGCAGCTGTAACAGTGTGTCTTTCAGCATTGTTCTCTTTAGCATGTGCTGGACTGCAGTTATATGCAATGCTCAATGCTATGGGTATTGCCGGAGGAGAGGAGGTCTTCCGCCCCTGGCCCTGGTGGGCCTTCCAGTTCAGCTGCAGAGTGTGTGAGCTTGGGGTTTGTCTCACCTTAGCCTTGGTGGTCGCACAACCGGTCTACTGCTCTGACCACCTCCCAGCTGCTGGAAGCTGCTGGACTGAACTGTTGGCAGCCAAGTCACCCATCCTGCCTGGGAGCTACCAGTGGACCCTGAGCCAGCAGGAGAAGCTGGCCATTGTCGACACTGTTGGGCTTGGAGAGACAGAGAGCCTCCCTCTATACACTCTGGTGGATGAGAGGCTTGGCAGCAGTCTGAACGGCCTGGACCTCCTCTACCACAGCAACCGGGCCTTGGCTTACCGAGATCTGGACATGGATTTGGACTTACAGGGTTCAGAAAAACCTGGGGATGGGGGAGGCGGAGCGACATCAGGTGGATCCTCATTTACCAGTGACTCCACTGCAGATCTGCGGCCACCTTCGCCCATCAACCTGCGTCGGAGCATAGACGAGGCACTCTTCAGTGAGGCCCTGTTTCCAATGAGCCTGTTCAGCCCCTCTAGGCCCATTCGCTGCAGTGACCTATCCCTAAATAATCACAGTGCACTTTCCAACGGCGGCCCAGCTCTCTGCGATCCACTCTCAGTTGACCCTGGCCTGTATCGGACCTCTTCCTGTGTGGAGATGGCCTCTCAACCCCAGCCTCGAGGAGACACTGTTGTGGGCGCTCCACCATCTCCCTCCCTGTCCTCCTCCTCCAGCTGTTCATCGCCTGAGCGTTGGAGGGGCAGTTCTTCCTCCTGCTCCCTGTACAGACCCTCTCTTGGGGGGTCCTCGCTGGTCCTCTGCCCCAGCCCAGAGAGACACACTCCTCCCCAAGAGGGGGGCACAGGCCAGATGGCATCCGCTGGCCACCAGAGTGCTACTGACCTGCAGAGGCGCTATCATACACTGGGGTCGGCCTCACAGGAGAGCCTGGACCTGGACATGTCGTCTGAGGCAGACCGATCCGTGCAGGAGGAATTCATCAGTGTTTGCAGACAAATCGATGCTTTGAGCATCTGCAGTGAGACTATTGATTTATAAAGGACACTCTGGTCAATGAAGGGCTAGACAGAGGACTTAAGATTGTCTGATTTGTGGGGTAAGTTAGCTATCAGATTTTTTAACAGCCTATTTGATAATGCATGGTAGCTTTTGCGTACACCAAGAAAGACCATATGCTGCCAAAAACAAATTTTTGCAGATTTGATAAGCTTTTGAAGGTGGTCATTAGTTGATGTTGATGAGGGTCCAAGTGCCATGAATGTCAAAAGCCAAAAGGTAATTTGTAAGTGACTTTTTCATGTTTGATAATGGATGTTGAAGTTTGATACTCTCAAAAGAAGTGTTGGTCTTTCCAGTAACATTTTACTGAAGGGGAAATAACAGGAATTCATTTGTACAAATGTTTTTATTGCATTCCAATAGATAGTACTGTGATTGAATTAAGCACTTATTAAATAAGACTACTGATATTAAGTCATATGCTTTTAAATTCAGTAGAATAAGATTGTCATTCAATGTCATGTTGAAACAATGGGATAAATATTAGGTTTGTCAAACTTGGAACTCTCGATATAAATTAGAAACACATATTTCACTTGCAGCAATGGTGTAGCAGTGACCTCTACTGGTAGAATGCATATATGTTACCATATTACATTAATCCTCTATATTAAACACCAATGGATTGTACTTCTAAACAACAGCCTCTACTACTCTACTCTACAGACAGCATCATCTATGACCAGCTTACTAATTTATTTAAGTTTAAACATTACTTTTATCTCAATACATTGTTTAATAAAAGTTTGTTTTTTTATAACATTTGGCTTCTCATTTACTCAAATGTGCACTTCACCCAAATACACACTGCTGTGCTTTAATGTGATTTGACAATTCATATCCAATGAGACAGAAGTCCATACACAGTTTGACTTTTATTTATTCTTCTTTACAATATTGAACAGCAAAAGCAACATAGCTCTGTTGAGTATCTCACTGTAAACAAGATCTGTTCAATTCTGCAGTAATATTCTTGAAACCCTGTCGGATTCATCACATACTGGGAGTCTATTCAGTCCATGTAAAAAGCACTCGCACTGTTTTGGTTGTTGATGTATTGGGAGCCGAAGCCATTAGTATTTTTTGGCAATTCCAGATGTTTTGCAATTCACTGAAAGCTGAAATAATGCAAGTGCAGCACTAGAAAATGCAAATGCTTCTAATATGTCAATAGTCACTATACCGGTGCTTTTCAGATGGATTAATAGGACTCAGTGTTCTCAATAAATCAGATAGACATTTTAAAAACCTGAATTATCTCTTTAGGTGGGAGACTGAAAACAAGCAGCAGCCATTCCAACTGGATATAGGTATAGATTTCTCCATATATATTCATGTACATTTTCTTGCAATTCAGGTCAACTGCAAGAGCTTTGTTAGTCAAGTGAACCCTCTATAGGGCAAAGTACGTTAGCACAATACGGAAAGCGACTCAACTCGTACAGTCTGGGACATTCTAAAAAAAGAAAAACGAAAAGAAAATACCACATCTGGCAAAAAGGACATCCATTACGAAAATGTTAGAAAAGCCTACTCCTACATAAGCTGAATGATAACGGATACAGCTATCGTGTTTCAAAGTAAGAAAAGGAGGCGAGAGGGTGTATAGCGCCATGCATTCAATGCATTTTCAGGGTGTTAAGACTTTCCGCCATGTGCAGCCTTTATCCATCCCCGTTTCAAGGCATATCTCCGGTAAAAAGGAACAACTAAAATTTGTGACAATCAGACAAACTGTGCCACATTCTGCAAAAGGGCAGGACCGAACAAGTGACAAGTTAACAAGCGACTTGTTGAGCTAATTTTGGTTTCGGAGTTACAAAAGAAGAGTGTCAGAAACCGTGTAAATACACTTGGCAGTATGTATGCAATTAGAAAAAAGCAGAATATAAATACAGCCATGTTGTGGCTTATTGAAAAAAAAAAGCATGCATATCAAAAACCCTTCATGCTCAATTCAGAACCCCCAAGTCTATACAGCTTTATTATAAACTTGATTTTCTAAAAGTAATCAAATTCCGGCCAGGGAAATTCTCCCCATCAACAACTATCACTGATTGACACAATTTTGTTTTTTTTCTTTTAAACATCCCTGATCTACAGCTTTTGGTCCCTTCCGTGCTTGACATATAAACACTACGCATTGAGATGGGACACTGGTTATTTGGCTCAAGACATCTTTGAGGGGTAAATGAATGGCCACAGTAAGAAAGACTGCTTATGTTTGAGTCTTGTCCACTGGCTGCAGGTGACACTGGAGGATACAGTAATACCAAGGTCTACATATTGCCAGGGTAATCATAATGATCATGGTTTCATACCTCAGGCTCCAAGTCTTCACTCGCAGAGAAATGATTTGTGTCAGAACATAACGGGCTACTCTTCTTCAAGTAGCTGACATCTGTAATGATTTAAAAATGCAGCTAACGACAGAGAAAAAAAACAGGAAGATTGCCCCGATACACTTGCACACTGAACATAGCGAGATAAGTGCCTGTGTTTTCTGCACATACAAGTGTGTTGAGAATTGGGATGTTTGATGCTTCCGACAGGGAGCTTTGCTGGTAAGCGTGGATCCCAAAAAAGCCAAAAAGATGCTGATGGGATTTGCACCATGGCTATTTCAGATTCACTAATAAGAAGACAAAAAACACAGTGCACCTTCACTTGATTTGTCCCCATACACACTTCTATACTGTACCACACACACATACACTACCTTAATTCACCAAACAAGCACACAATTCTTTCTCTCACTAGTATCAACATACACACACATACACACAATTGGGACAGGCTGCATACTCTAGATACAGGGGTGTGTGTCATTACGAAAACCCTGATGCTCCGCTTCTCGAGTGCAAAATCCCAGGTGTTCCGAGGAGATGGGTGTCATTTTGCAGATTCCCACTTCTCTGCCACGCCTCTTCCCTCCTCAAAGCCGTGCAGCTGGTTGGATCGGAGAGAGCAACAATGGATGCGAAGTGGGGGAGAGCAGAGAGGGTGTAGTGGGTGGTGTGTGTTTATTCAGAAGTGGCGGTTACGTTTGGTCGCTGTGGGAGTGGGTACGTCTGGCGCACCCCTGTTCCGCAATCTACCCCCTCGCTCAGTAAAGCCGCTTCTCGTAACTGTGAGGGAAAGAGGGAAAAATCGGAGAGGAATCAACATTTGCCGGCAATATAAACCACCATTTGTCCAACCTGCTCCAACTGCAATTCACTATAACCCAGTGATTGCATTCCCTGTTGAAACACCACAGGTTTGCTGGATAAACAATATTTTGAGGAATAAACAATGTTTCTAGCATAGTGTTCCTGCATTTGCCATAGAACTGCTAGCTAGTATTGGTACCCTAAGAGCATCTATGGAATACAAGGGGAGAAAGGCTAGGTTTGGAGGACCAACTATAAACAAGGAAAGCAAAGGTTAGACTATTGAAATGACTCCTTGAAAAAAAATCACATGTAAACTGTCCTTGGTTTTTCCCAATGCCAGGCAGATGACAAAATTGGGAGCACTTGCTCTCACTGAAAGACCAGACACTACATTTCCACCTATACAATTCAATCCAATGTCAGAATTTTAAAAGAAGGGCATTTTTATGTCTTACAATTGAAAAAACATACAAGAGCCGCAATAATGATCATCTGTGACCCAATAAATCTTCACTTAACAATTCTATATGCATGATACTTACATGGGACAAATGAATATCTATGGTGAGAGAGACAAAAGAAACAGAAGACACTTTTTGATGTCTGAGAATAAGTTTCCATTGCTTAAAAGTTGTGCTCTACACTAGCGCTACACTACGTATCAAAGCTTATCGTTTAATGTAGTTTTTTTGTAACCGAATTGTTATGCCCACATCTGTGTTTGTGTGTGTTTATTTTTGTACTTACGAGTGGAGTCCGTGAACTCCTCCCTCCACCTGTGCAGACATGGTTCGCTTCTCAAACTTCAGCTCTCCAGAGTACATCATGGAACTGAGAAAGGTGCGAACACAGTACAAGATGACACATATGAACATAGCATCAATATGAGAACTAATTATCTACACAGACTGCCAACCAACACACCCAAACTACTCACCGGAGGACAGACAGACTCTTGGCTCCAATGTCCTGGCAGCCATGCTGGATGCCAGCTATCAGGTAGGGGACAAACTTCTGGATGGATCCCTTGTCCTGGACCGAGCCCGACACGCCCTGGGCTACTTTCACCTTGTCACCCTCACTGTGGAAAGAGATCACCCAATCAAGACCTTGATTGAATTTAGCGTCAGGTAAAAATGTGGCTATGTGGGTAATACAAAGTAGGAAGCCTTGGCCAAAAACTTGACCTTTCACCTATTCCCACCACATACCTGAAATAGCGTTTCTGGCTGCTGGTGCTCTTCTCCATGGCATCCAGGGAGCCCATACCACGGTACTTCTTCAGCCGCACGCCGTCTGAGAAGAAATATTCGCCTGGAGCCTCAGTGGTTGCTGCAAGCAACGAGCCCATCATAACTGCAGTGGGAGAGGGGAGAAAATGGTCATTACTTTGTCTTAATTTACCTGCCATAACCTTCACAACGTCCCAAGGTTCTGTGTACCATAGTTCTTCAAACTTCACCTGTTGATGCTCCAAGAGAAAGCGCCTTCACCACGTGGCCCACGGTCTGAATGCCGCCGTCGGCAATGACTGGCACACCAAAGCGCCTGGCGTATTCTGCCACCTTGTACACCGAGGTCCCCTGGGGCCGCCCACATGCCATCACTACAAGGGAGACGTAGAAAACATATCTACCATTGCCATGGAAACAAATCACATAATATACTCAGGTAATGCAGAGCAGAACTCGGGATGAAAGGAAATCATCTGCCAAAAAAACAAAAACAGCATTGTTTTTCTTTAACAAATTGCCAGTGAGCGCAGCATTTGGGTTCATGTCCTTCAACTGCAACGTTTCTGAACGTGACCCAGTCTGAGAGATGAGAAGCTTGTCCCCATGGCAACCCAGAATGGGGCCTTGGCAGATCACCATGACAACTAGGAGTGGCCTCTGGGTATTTGTTACCGTTAGCAACTGACGGCCTTTCAGTTTCACTGTAGCTCATAGCCAGGTTAAGAATAGGTGTAGTAATGAGATGAATTTTCCTATCACTCCTGCAGATCATGATTTACACGCCCCTATCAAGATTCCAAAAGCTATTTCTTCTTTGGGCTACATTTTAATTCAAGGCCAACAGTCATATTTCACACAACACTAAAAGTGCTGTGCTCAGAATCAATTCCATGTGTGCCCTTTCAGTACTATGATAATAAGACAGAGAGATTTTGCTGTGTTCAGGAGATGGGATTGTAAAACCGGGGTGTGTACCTTCCTGTGTGATGCAGATGGAGCCACAGCCCATGCCCACTCTCAGAGCGTCCACCCCAGCATCTATCAGGTTCTTGGTCTGGGCTGCTGTAACCACTGTAGGGGAGGGAAAGGAAAACAATTGACTGGAGATATGTGCAAACTATTATATTTCATTGAAACTGCAAGTAAACTTGCAAAAAATGCAGAGAGCATATTTGTGTAAAAAACAACCATCGCTTGACCAAAAGTACAAGTATACTCACCATTGCCCCCCACCACCTGCAGCTCTGGATACTTCTGTTTAATATAATGGATCATGTTGATCTGATACACCGAGTTGCCTTGTGAAGAGTCCTAGAAATACAAAACCATTCATAACGTAAGTATAGTGAAACACTATTAATGACATTGAATATGTTATAGTCAGTCAGTCAGTCAGTCTAACTACTCTGTTAGACTAGGAGGTATGACAACACACACATCCCATCCCATCATATCCCATCATAACCACAACCCACCAGTACGACAACATCCACTCCGGCCTGCACCAGCAGGTCCAGCCTGTATTTGTCGTCCTCCCTGGTGCCAATGGCAGCCCCACACAGCAGCTGTTTGCGGGAGTCTTTGGAGGCCAGAGGGTAGTCTCTATTCTTCTTCAGATCTGTCCTGGCAATAATGGCCACCAGCTCGTCGCTATCATTTACAATGGGAAGCTTGCCTGGTAACAGAGAAAGAGGGAGATCGGTTATTAAATGGCATAAAAAGACCAACATTTATTCAAAGTAAAGAAGATCCACAAAGTATTTGATGTTTAGCCGCTACGTATGCTACAGTTACAACCTATAAAGTGCGTTTACCTTTCTTGCTGCGCTGCAGAATATCATTGGCTTCTTTCAGTGTAACACCGGCTGGAGCCACTACTAGCTCCTCCCTCTTCGTCATAGCCTAGGAGATCACCAGCATAATTAGCACATACAGTTATTTGAAAGAGTGATACTACTACTGGAATTCATAGATAGACTAATAGACAGGCAGAAAACTTGAACAGTTCCAATACACACCTCCTCCAGAGGTCTGCTATGGTCTTTCTCAGAAAGGAAGTCAATATCTCTAGAGGTGACGATGCCCACCAGCTTGCTGCCCATCTTGCCCGTCTCTGTGACTGGAATGCCAGAGAATCCATGTCGAACCTTGGCCTCAAACACATCGCCAACAGTGTGGCGCGGGCTCATCACCAGTGGGTCTGTGATAAAGCCTTGCTCAAACCTCTGGAAGCCGAGAGAAATTGACTTAACAATGAAATCCCCCTATTTTTATGTAGTTACATTAATGAAAATAGAACATTGTGGAAAGCGATAATGAGGTATTTATATAGGATGTTCATAACCTGGCCTTACCTTGACCTTGCGGACCTCGTTGGCTTGGAATTCTGGTGTGCAGTTGTGGTGGATGATGCCAATGCCTCCCATTAGCTACCAAATGAAAGGTATGAGATGGATTTCAGAATTATGCAATACAGGGAATTATTCATATAAAATGGACGCCCTGTCTCGATATTTCAGCAGTCTGACAAAGCAACGTCTTACCGCCATAGCGATGGCCATGGCTGACTCTGTGACCGTGTCCATGGGGGAGGAGATGAGAGGGGTCTTCAGGGTAATCTTCCTGGTGAGGGCAGACGTCAGGTCCTGACACACAAAAACAGAGGAAACAAAAGAACATGAAAATACTTCATATTCTATTCATCCTAT
Organism: Centroberyx affinis; assembly: GCF_046629955.1. Lineage (NCBI taxonomy): Eukaryota > Metazoa > Chordata > Actinopteri > Beryciformes > Berycidae > Centroberyx > Centroberyx affinis. The sequence goes on along the minus strand of NW_027281171.1, from coordinate 25,336 downwards.
CTAGTTAACCCATATACAATTCAGCCAGAAACTGTGTTGCATAAAATATTTAGAGTATCCTAAAGGCTCCCCACAGGTAGATGAATACAGCTTTTATATGCCTTGTCAAATTTGTCTCTGCTATTCTGCATATGATCCACTAGGGGGCAGACTAAACTAGGGAGATATGCCTACAACTGGTTAATGCCTCTAAATCTGTTTCAATGACACAAAAGGACATGACCTCCAAGAGAGGAGGAGAAATTAAGTGTACTAAAAAAAAACCTAGGGTACCTAAAATTAAGACTTACCGGAGGCCCTTTGACAATCCTTTTAAAGATACAACAGACACTGTTTTATCTGATGCATGTGACAAAGTGCACATCTGTCACATGTGATTGACTTGGTGAAACAAAATGAAATGCATGGCCGATCAACAATATTGTCCAATTATTGGCCAAATCCCTGCTCAAGGATACAAAATTAACATTGTCTGAAAAAAAAAAGATCCATACTATCTCAAACAGCCACATTTAACTTTCACTCCATGCCGATTCATTCCCACAAAGCTGTTCTTTCTTCAGCTGGGAGTGTGAAAATAATGGCATTCCTTGTACATGGGAAAACTGGCAACTGAGCTTAATGGCGTCCAAGCTTTTATTCCTTATCTGTGAAAGACATAAACTATGGAGGCTGCCTGTTGTCTTTCTCAAGGGTTCATCTGGGAGGCAAAGGAAAACACCTAACACCACTTCTCCACTTAGACAGCACAACTGCACTAACCTGCTAAATTCTACTGAGAGTTAGGAAAACATGTCAAGAACATCATGACCCTAAAATAAATTCCCACAGCAGCACGAGGCACCAGCGGCCCCACTTCACGTTTCTAACACCTCAGTCAATGCAGTCAAGCCAGAAAGTCTATTACGAGCTTGAGTCTAGCCTACAGAGTTACTGTGAACATGAACTAGGCTACTCTATTCAAAGTTGTGACTGAGGCCAAATGTGGAAGCATTTGAGTTATTCAAGCCTGAATAGGCTTGCTATCCAGTGGAAAACTAGGGCAAGACTTTGTGGAGACAATCAACCCATGACAACATGGCAAGGCAGACAGGCATCTTCTACAGCTATGAGAGCGCTGGTCAACTGAAGGAAACAGGGGGAGATTAGAGATATCAATTAGTTTAAAACCCCCTGAGATGGACAGAGCAGAAGAGGGGGATTTCACCTAAAGCCCGAGATTAACTCTCCCGTCATCCTCTGAGAGAGGCGGATGAGCAACCAACCAGACACAAATGTAAACACAAGGGTGAGGGAGCAGCCAGTGGGCGACCATGTCGGGCAGAAATAGCACGGCCACAGGAGGGAGGAATGATGCAGATAGTTTAAAAGGCCAGAAACAACACTATTTTTGTAAAAGCTGCAATTATAAAATGCAGTTGAGGTCTGGAGTGGAGAGGGTTGTTTGTCTATCCACAAAGAGAGTCTGCACTGCAATAAAGCTTACGGTTTTGGAAGTGGCTCTGGCAAGGATGGTCTGTGCTGACTGTGTCTAGACGTATGAGATAGCGCCTTTGTTGCTTTATCATCATGAGGGGCGTGGAAGAATATGACATGGACAAAATGAAGAAATAATTGGCTTGTCCTCCAACAGGCCTGGTAGAGTCTCTATTCAGATGGGCCAGTGTTACTTGCAACAATCCTCTGAAACAGATAACAGGGCCTTTATTCTCTTCTATATTCTCAGATATGTACTGCACTCATATGCAGAGCACACTCACCACTTCGTCTGAGGTAAAGTCGATAAAGCCAGGTAGAATCAGGAAATCACTGAAAGACATAAGCAGAGAGGAAGGTCAGGAGATAATGCTGGTAGGTTCCCACAGCTGAGAGGACTGAAACATCAGGATTGCATTAAAATGCCAACAAGAAGGTTACCAAGACCTCTTTCTTTCGACCATAACATAACACTTTGAACATAAGTAACTCATATTTGTGATAATAGTTATTCTGCTAAATATCTTCATGTCATCTTATGAGTAGCTTACAGCATGCAGACCTCTTTAGAGCAGTGAGGATTGAAAAGCAACACAAACTGAGTGCTACTGAACAAGATGGTTTTTGAATGGAGATAATGGGTGAAACAACACAGATAGGGGAAAATTACAACATTATTTGAGGACATGACATGAAATGGCCAACAGCTTATATCAACCTTTGTCAGTAACCAAAAGATTACCGTTATCAGGTTGTAGTTAAGTAATCATGAGACATCTATAGGTTAATTATTGTCACTGGGCAACAGTGGCTGGAATGTAGGCTAGTTGTGCAAAATGAGCGCAGATTTTAAAATCAAAACAGTCTCTAACGGACAGCCTCATTCTCTTTGGGATTGCCTGATCTATACCTACTTGTTTCCTTCTATAGGTTTAAGATGCAAAGACCAGTCTGCATAACATTACAAGCTGGGCAACATCACAGTTTAGGGCTTCCCTGCACCATATTGTTAGATTACTTTTTTCTTTCCTTTCTTTTTTATCTCTTCTCACGGTTCGCAGCACATAGTGAAATGGCACAGTGGCTGACTTGAGACGTGGAGACTAGTTGGGTGCGTCCTGTACTTGTTAAAAAAGCCGCAGTTGAGCTCTTTCAGCTTTCGGCCTGTATAAACACAATGAGAGGTAGAGTGAGACGAAAGAGGGGTAAGAGCTAGACACAGGAATGATGTATTTTTTTTTAACAGACGACTGTATGTGTTTGGTGGTTTGGCAGATGGGTTTAAAAACAGGCAGGGGTGAGAGAGAGGAGAGAGAGAGGGGGAGGAATAAGGGAAGCTTTGTATGTCACAGGGTGTGTGAGTGTGTGTTGGGGTGGAGTTGTTGATGGAGAAAGATGGAGGAAGCTGGGAGGCAAGGACAAGTGTACAAATAAAATAGATGGTGAACGGTACAGGGGGACGTAGAGATGTAGCGTAGTCCAAATGAGAGTGGGAGTTGAGAGAGGAGTAGAGGAAGGTAGAGTTGCCTTTCCACTAACAGACCACTCATCTCTCCTGCCTCAGTGTGGGTGGGGAAAAAAAATCAGGCCTGAAATAGACGCACCAGCTGGGACAGGGAAGGGAGGAGTCCTGCCCGTTTCCCTCCACTCCGGACTCCAGACACCCACAAACATCAACATGGGGACAGGCGGAGAGGCAAGCACACATCTGCCAGTATTTATGAACAGCCACAAACCTCGGCTCCCAGACAGGGTTCCTGCCACAGCCTCCACTTACTGATTCAGGGTCAGCACTACAATGGAGCTCATTCTATTTCTTACAAACGTGATATTGAGTTTAAGAGTGAGACTGCATCCAGTTCCGCTGTTAAAGTCACTAGTCAAATCTCTCAGCCTCTGCTCCTTTGCCTATAAATACTTTGTCATATTCGTGCAACCACAGGCAATTCTCTGATGGGTTCTGTGGTCTGTAAACAGAACTAACCCGGAATTTTAAAGCAAAAAAGCAAAATATTACAGTAAGTGTGAGGATATTTAGAAGTAAAACACGAGGTTAAGACTATGACTTCTTTGCAACTCTTATGTTCCCCATGGGCTTTGAGTCCTAAAGCAAAACACTGGCGAGGTAATGTCCGATCATTTGAATGTTAAATGTAGACAAATCCATTATGCCAGCCACGTGAGTGTTTCAGACTACTAACCACTAACCGCCGGGGTAAACCATAATAGGTTTTCACCTGCCAGTGCAGATGCCAGCCTGGCTTTGTCCTGGGCATAATCAACATCAATGGTTGCAGATCTACAGCATTGTATGTCAAAACCCAAAAACCTACAAAAGAATCTGAGAGCCCACAATTCTCTGTCTACATAGTAGTAAGTTTGACAAGATCAAGGAGTAATATTTGTACATCTGACTCACGTCACTTTATTTGGTTTGTGTAACAAAATAACCTATGGGTGACAGAAACATCATTACATTACAGGTAGCAGACGTTTTGAATAATGGAAGAGCATATTTGCTTCAATCTGATTTGCCATAGCTAATAACACAACATAAATCACAACTCAACACACCTGTAACACTGATGCCAGCCCATCATCTGAGGTAATCCACTGTGGTTTACACCCATCTACAATGATGATTTCATGGGAGTTGCATTTGGGAATAAGTTGCTCAGATGTGTATTTAAAGCATTAAGAGGTAGGAGTAGTTTTGCGGTGATTAACGTTATTTTAATAAATCTTTAAATGATGTAGACCTCAGCATTTAGTGGATTTGAGTCAACATGCACAAGATGGAAATATTTGCACACGCATGATCCACATAGGTGCAGGTGAGACACTTTTTAACCTTCATTTTGGAGATATTTTGTGGATGAATACATCTTCTCAGTGTCTTTGCACGTTAAATACAATTTATCATGAAAACTTCAGGAACTAGTTTCTCACACCGAGTTATTCTGTCTTCCAGACTATAGCACTGCCTCTCATTTTCTCCAGGTGGCTTTGCAAATGTTTGGTTATAATCCTGTGCTGTTTGTTTGTCTAAAATGTACTGTGTATTGCTAATACCTTCTAAGCAATGTCGCCCCTGCTAGGCATAAACTAGTTAATGCAAGTTCCTAGGACCAGTAGGCCTACTCATCAAGTACTTTAGTAGGAGTGTAGGAGTAGAAATGTTGATCAAGAATCCTTTAGGTCATTCAGCTCTACATGAAAGAGACAGTCAGGAGGACCTGGTCAAGAATTGCTGACCCCAATGAATCCCGTCCACTATCATTTACATTCATAGCACCGAGGTTCTAAGGAGGTTGAGGTAGAGGACAAATGGCTTGTATGGAATGACACAGAATCTTTCATCCTCTGAGCCTCGCAACCACCCCACCCATCCCCATCCCTCCTCCAATTAGTTCACATGATGGTAATTCAGGCAGTCATGTGCTCAACCTTTCCTTCAGCCATGATGGACTTAATTACAGTGTAGAGGGGCTCTTCAATCACAAACACACACACTCAAACGCACCGTTGCGTTTCGTATTCAATTACCTTCTGCGAAGCGGGACTAGATCCCTGGCATTTATCAATGGAGGGATTGTTAGACTGAAGTAAGGATTAGAAGGACTTCAACTGATAGAAACTTCCAACTGAAATACATTAAAACGGTCACAGCAAATCTGACTGTGAAAAGTCAATGATACGCCCGAATGTACTCAAATCTGAATGTACTTTTAATGACTTTGTGCAGACGGTGTTGGTTAGGTAGTGACAGAACAGCTTTCCTTAACTAGAAGGAACAAATAATAATAAACACTCCCAATAAAACCAGCTGCCATGGCCCATGGAACCCTTTACCAGTGCTGATGGAATGTGGAAAATCATCTCCATCATCAAAATAGAAAAGACACTAGCTAACAGTCTTTGAGGGAACAGTGAGAAGGCATTTCAAGCATTGACTGTAGTGATTGTTAGGACTTATGCCAAGTACATTCAAGAGGCAAAGCATTGTGATGAGTTTAGGACAGTCTTGGAAGGGCAACAAGATGAAGGGAAATGGCATGCTTCTCAGTGGAGAGATGTCAAACGACCACTACAGCTGAGGTGCACAATGCTTTGCTTCTTGCTATTTTCAAAGAGATGAGGAAAAATGAGAATAAAAGGTGTTTACGAGGATTAATCAAAAGAAATAATCAGGCGAGTCAAAATGCGTGATGAGTTCATCTATAAAGCATACCTCACTGGTCACCAGTATGCTTACCAGTAGTAAGTGGGAATAAGAAGTTAGCTAGCCCTGAGAAATTAGTGTTCAACTAGAACTTTTATGGATGTTCAGGTGCTTCAAAGAATTATGCAACATGCACTGTGATGGTTAGTTGCAGTTAATAGTGCAGTTATATCACCACTGGAAGCAAATATCATCCCCATGACCAAGATTAGGTTTAGCAGTCAAACATGCCCTCACTTTACCTTCATCATTCATACATATTCATGAAACCACCATATTCAGGTTAAGATTTTGGCATGGCTCATAAATGTTGTCTTTTGTCAAATTCAAGCAGCTTTAGTGGGACAAACATTTGCTTCCCCTTCCCCTGTATGAACTCATCATTTGGAAAGACAGAGGATTTTTAACAGCACAGTTTCAAAATTGTTAGAAGACGACCGTGTTACTCACTTGTAAGTCAACCCATCTCCTTTAGAGCATAGCTCTTCAGCCGTTTGACCATCGGAGACAACACACTGTTGGTCAGATCTGCTGGTTCAAAACGTGTTGGCCGTTACAAAGCGCCGGGGCGCACACTTCACCCACCACTGCGCGCAGGTGAGGTTTTTGAAATCAGGAGACCTTACTTTGAATGATTTTGATTTCTTTAGTGAGATTGTCTGAACAAAAAACAAAGTCCATGGCATTTGTAATGCAGGTTAACTTACTTGTAAGTGAGGCCATCTCCAACAGAGAAGAGCTGCTGAGCTGAGAGTCCATCCTCAGGAACGTAGCCTGTACCACCACTGATCAAGTAATCCGCCATGCTGTCAAATGATAAGGAGGATCAAATTAAAGAAACTGCACAGCCCAAGGCTGGAATGAAGACGTTTAGCTACAGCCGGCCAAATGATGCCTTGCAAGAAAACCAGACAGCCTGTTTTACAGGCAGAGCTTTGGTGACCTTCTCAGAGGAAGACATAACCATGGCAACATCAACATCCCCCCAGTCAGCCTCAGGTCAGTGCGCCTGCGTAGCAGCTGCAAGATGCAACTGCTTCTTCCCCTTACCAAAAAAGAGCCATACTAATCCTATAATAACATTTAGAATACTGTACAAATATCACAGCAAATGAGTTCATATAGGGATATTATAGCGATATAATGGCAGAGAAAATGATACAATTAATTACACAAACGTCACTCTAAATTCATTACCTAGTACCACAGACACTACGTCTCTGTGGGAACACTGCCGTGATTTTTCGTTAGGGCGAGAGATGGAAAGAGTGATTTTTGTATCGGCGTCGAAAACAAAAGGTTAATTTCTTCAAATCGTACACATCAAGACATTACCACAGCACACAAACGGAAACGGTTAACGTCAAAAGCGCGTACTTACCAGGCCGCGCGTGAATAAAATATAGGTGACCCACTAACATTTAACTTAAACAGTGTGTATAGAGACACACTTTCTATTTTAAGGGCAGGGGACTCAGGTTAAAGATAAAAGGTTCGCAAAATAAACAGCCATTATCATTTAAAATAAAAACACGGGTGAAAGAACAGCACACGATTCTTGAAAATGTCGCATTTGTCTCGGCTTGATAACGTCTACTGGACTGGTGACCTACATTGTCTCAGCAGTAACGTTAGCTATCTGCTTTCACTGCGCGCACACAGATAAAAAAAGGAACTACTCACTATTTCATGGCTGTCATACAACGGAGAAAATAACATCCGCAACACATTCTCAGCAGCGGCTCCTATCATGTTACAGAATCACTCATTCTAGACTTGTGCTACTATCCCTTCAAAAGGAACACAATTTAATATAGCCTTGCTTATCTGAAAAAGTTAATGCATGGTTAAATATGTCTTAGCACATTTTACTAACTAATAGGGTGTTTTGGGAAATTCGGCACGTAGTTTATCCACCAAGCAGCACTTTATTTCAATCAAATCTCATTTTAAGAATTGGTTTACATTGCACGCCACCGCCCACCACGGTGTATTTTGGTGGAAGAATATTGTGGGTATAACAGGCGAACCAATAGTAAAAGTTGCAATTGTATTAAGTAAGCGGTGCTTGGTGTGTTGAATGCATGCCGAAATGAAGAGTGGCTCCTAATGATTAGCAAATGGTCTTAAGTCATGTTATACCTGGTAAGTACCTTTGCCGAGAAACGAAGGCAACATTAAATTACGAGAGTTTTGAATGGAGTTTGGTGTCCAGTCCTCTCCATAAAAGACAGCGCGACATGTGTCGGGGCTACATCTATGCCACAACAGCCTGGGTGTGATCTACTATAAAACCTCTTTGGTGTGCATGCGGATTAATAACGTTACATCTGGCATTTGCGGAGAAGTAGGCTACAAGCTGCCACGATGAGCAGATACTCTCAGCTAACGTTAGCCAGCAATCGGTAAATGGAATAATGCCTCGGCAAGCAAATCACGAGGCGTGAAACGTTATCATCCATGAGAAAAAAAAGACATAAATGTCTGCTCACATAATAGCAACCACAAATACTAACTTATCCATTATGTTGATATTAACAGTAACCGTTAGCCAGCCAGAGGGATGAATCACCTCTGGCAATATAACGTTAGGCATGTTACGTTACCTACAACCAGTGATGTCTAGTGCTACATAACGTTAGAAAGTGAGTAAACTATGACCTCGTGTAATCATGAGGCAAACACCTACTTACACAATGAATTATATTTTCAGAAAAAGTGTGCTTTGTACCCCACCCAACAGATCATGTTCATAACTTACCTACGTCAGTCAGATAGTACTCAGATGTACACTATAACTTTAACGTTAACGCTACCTCAATCAAACGCATGTCAGCCAGGTTGGTAAACTATTTGACAAATAATAAGCTGTGTGAGTTGGGTTTAGATGGGTTTACCATCCACTACATCCAAGTGAAATGCTTCATTCACTGCCTTGCATTGCAGCAGATAAACCCGACATGAATTGTGTCTAGGCTAACGTTACACTTGCAGACATGTGGTAGCTAACGTTAGCATATAGCATTAGCGGCTAGATTAACCGCTAGCTCGACCAACTAAAAAACATTTATGATACTTTTTAGGCAAGCAGTTCCACTTTTAAACAAGATACTTCCCATATCGTAAGTGTTTAAAACTAGGTAGCTTTCTGGCTATAGTCCAACATCTTTTCCTAGACTGGCTAGCTAGCTACCTCTTGAAGCAGATGCCCACGTTGACCACGTTCACAGGAAAAGCAACTTTCCAGCTGTGAATGTGGAGAAGTCAGTCTAAAGATGAACGATGGGCACAAATATCCATTTACCTTGAAGAACAAACCAGACCGAAAGACTGATCGCTAGTTGCTCCAAGATGTAAAAGTGATGGTCGGTCGTAAAGTGAAGCGAAATTGATTGCCTGTCGCTGTCTGCAGACAGTGTGTGTTGGTGTTATGTACTGGCAGCAGCGTCACATCCCCTCGCTCCCCCGTTCACACAGAGAGGCGTGTTTAACCCGCTGCATCCCGCTACTGCGAAATCAGAACCACAGTACAAAAAAACAGGGTTCAACGAAATGCCATCACCCTGTGAAAGTGCAGAGACATTCTTCACTTTTGATAGGCCTAGCTACCAGCGGCAAGGCCAGGGAAGGGCTATTATGGTTTGGGATTATAGTATGTTTGTCTTATTTCAATTTCAGTTTAGTTTTAGTTGGTTTTCAATGTGGCTTTGGTAGTTTTAGTTTAGCTGTTAGTTTTTACAAGTGTTTAGTTTTAGTTTTGTCCATATTTATTTCTTACTTAGTTTCAGTTCTTGATTCAATATGAACAGGGTTGAATGACATGTATGTCCTGCTGCCTATAGAGGAATAATCATGGGTAACAGTTTAATAATCAATAAAATATTTTTTTTTAAGATTTGAAATTTTAAATCATATGGCCAACCAACCTGGTCAGATCTATTTTCAAATGTACGTGGGTGCATTGATTGTCTACACAGAAAAATATGACCAGCCTGCATACTTCCTGTGCATTATGCTTTCATTTTGCCACAATATACTGACTTCCAGAAACCTCATACTGAAACTAGGCTGCACAATCTGACTTCTGTCACATGTAAATTATCCTGACTTGATTAGGTGGCCTGAACAGCCAGCCAAACATTTTATTTGTACAAGACAATCAATGGCCACATGTAGAGGAGACTGTGGCCCAGGATGGCTACTACTGACTGTAAGCCCTATATTTTCTCACTGATTAATGGTAAGAGCATGATATTGAGTTTTCCCCTCCACACAAAAGCCGATTTACATTGAAGTGAATCAAATGTATTGTGTTATCCTGTGGTAAGCCTACTGCAGCCTGCATACATAACAGATACTGTAATGTAAAATACATTAGTGGACATAATACTTGATAGTCCATGCAATAATACAGTACAAGCGGACACAATGAATGGTATATACAGTACAACATCATACATAGGGCACCACTGCTTTAAGTATGGTGGATTGTTTAAGAGGGTGTGTTAGAATGACCAACAGCAAGCTCAACCAGTATTAGAGACAGGGGTTCTGTATTGTGCAAGGAGTGTGTTGGGTCACTGAGGAGAATGAGATGGGTTTCAGTGAGAATACAGATTTTAAGGCTTGGGTTTCGTTAGTTCCTGTTGAATTTTCTCCGTTGACCACATGGTCCTTCTCAGGATTGGTTCTAATTACCCCTTTATGCTTCCAATAGGTGAGTGTTGGACAATGACATGCCTTACTGGCAAAGAGTAGCAACATGAACACACACACACACCCATACACACCCAACCTCCATCCAACATGCAGTGCACACACTTGCACACTCACATCCTTACTTGACAGAATGTCAGCGTGCTGCTCTTGTCACCAAGCTGTCAGCACCATAAGTGGCTGACTAGAGTCGCTGGCAGAAATCCACAGTGTCTGTCCCACAACCACAAATAGGACTGTCAACAGGTATCTATTATCACCCATTCTGCAGCACCATGAATTATAAAGCACGGATCAAAATGAAATGTTTTTCAGTCCATGAAGTATCTGGGGTTTTGTCCCTGCATGGACGGTGCTATGTGCTGTCAAAAAAGAGACACATCATTTGTTACACATATGTGATTATAACATTATCAGAAGGTTTTTTCACGTCAATCCCAGACGCCCACAATCCCAGTAGACTGTTTTCTGCCAGCGCTGCTCACCTCAAGCAATTTGGCATCTGTACAATCTCAACCACTGGCAATTTGGCATAGATGCTCCATGCAACAAGGGTCAACCAATGATGATATTAAATGGGATTAAGGCTGCCAAAGACAATGTTAAAAAAACAAGCATTTAACTGTGTCAAATGTTGGGGATTATGATTTAGTGTTGGGATTGTGGAGTCAGTGCTGGGGTGTGTTCCTTTGTACTGCGCTCACTAACACCTTTATTTAGAGTTTCTAAAGCTTTGGGATGAAATACATTGTTGGTCAGCCATGTTTGTGTGACATAACAGAATTAGGTAACACATACCACCCAGAATAAACAAATTTCTGGAGTAAGTGTGGAAACGTGTGGGTGTTGCCTAGATGCTACAGATACACAAAATATCTCCAAATCCAAGGTGCTGACGGCTCTGTCATATTACATAATGAGTAGCACCATGATCATTTCCTCTAGAGAGGATTTTACTGGCATTACATCTCAAGCATGAAATATCCTTCCCCCTTGCTCCATATTAATCTTAAGAGAGGGTCACCGGATATGCTTCCCAAGGTGACTGAGGAGGATCTTATTTCCACTCTGTGTTTGTGTCAAATTAAATGTAGGTCATCGCAAATATGGGTCACTGGATCCTTTATTCATCGTAGCTATTTTGAGCAGTTGATTCAGCCTTGTTTGCCCTCCCCGTAGCATGTTGCTCACTGCCTTGATAGAGCATCACAAGTGTGTTAGTGTGTATGGGTGACAGAAGAGGCAAGCTAATAATAGCACCTGACGACTTAAGATAAACCATTTCTGTTGTTTTAGCATCCGACCATAAGCCATCAGTATTTGCTGTGGGGCCTTTAAACAACTTACAAATGAAGCATGTGGACCCAAACAGGGGATTTACCTCTAAGGGGATTTGCAAACTGGTCAAAATACAAGTGTGTCTGTGGACATGTAAACTGATCCAACTCCATGAGTGCACATTTACATGTGCAGCCTTTTGAAGGCAGGAAAATAAGAGAAACAAGCTTGCATCAATGTTTCATTTTGCCTGGATATTGCTACTGGTTTGAAGTTATGGCATTCTTCTCTTTGTTTACAAAGACAGTGTTGCTTTCTAACATGGACATGTATCTTTTTTGTCCCATGGTTGACCTCTTATCTGGAATTTCTGGAATTTCTGGAAGCAGTTTGATCTCTTATCCCATCTGCTTTGCAGAACCTCATGACACTTGCTGGCATCCTACAGTCAGCTATTAATTCTGGCTGAACAAATAGTTACTCAAATCTTTGTCTAGCACATTCTGTCAAGAGGATCAAATACATGGATCTATTTGCTCCCAAGTTAACTCATCCTAGTATTGCTTCAGTTATACCCTGGTACACTAATGGTAGCTCATCCGTCCTTTTAGCAGTAACTCACCTCTCTGGGCCGAGGCCGGCCTGGATGCGTGTGGCGCTGTATCGCTGGGCTGCAGTCTCATGCCCATGGCCGTGTCCATGTGGGCATTGCCAGACACAGTGTTCTCCTTCCCGGGGTGAAAGGTTGGTACGTGGGGGCTGAGTATCCCCCACAATCCTCCGATAGTCCACCTGGTGGCTCTCATACCCATATCCCTCCATCGCTGGTCCAAGGTAAATCTCTGAACCCGGCGGTCTCACTGTTGCCCTTTAACCTCCTTTTTAGTCACCAAGTAACTGGAGATATCAGCAAGATGAATGCTGCATGTAGGTCAAAACAGAAAAGATAGATTCTTCAAACCCTGTACACCAAGGGATTTAAATGAAATTCATAACCCGAGGGTGAGTCAAATAAGTTAAGGAGATTGCAAAACGTAAAGTAAACTTGGAGGCGCGACACAAACTATCCTCCTGTTTCAAAACATTCTTATCTGTAATCCAGTATCTGCTCTGTTGTTGACTTTCCTGCTGCCTTCCAGACCAGATATGAAGCATAGGTGTTCCCACAGAGAGAAAGAGGAGAAAACAGAAGGCGGTCGTGTTAGGCTACTCCGTCTGTCCCTGCACAGGGTGCACCTGCCTACAAAAAGGCACCAGCCACCTCTAGGCGTGTCAGCAGAGGGCGTCACCTAGGAGATTCTCCCACTGAGAGGGTGTCACCGTGGAAATCATGCCAGCAGCAGAGGGTTGTCGTTGTTGTGGAGAGGTTGTTGTCCTGATGGCTTCCCAACCTTTGAGGAGGTTTTTTGCCATGAAGGCAAAAGGTAATGGAAATGGGAGGAGAGAGGCCACATAGAAAGGGAGAGAAAGGGCCCTAGACTTATATACGGATAAAAGGAGTCAGTGCCTTGAGCGCTTCTCTAGAAGTTGAATGGAGTGAGTGCTATTGTCCTGCTGAGTGCTCCATGAAGCTCCCTCTCTCTCTATTTCTCTTTCTCTCTCTGCACCTCTCTCTATGTACGGCTTAATCCTGCTTTCTACCAGTGGCACCACGTCACTTTCACAAAGAGGATTTCAGAATTAGAATGAAGAGGACTGGAGACAGGCTCTGGGAGAGAGCAACACATTTACACAGTGTAAACAGCAAGATCATCATCACTGTGGTGTGTGTATGTGTTATTTTTGTTTGTCTCTATGTACCATACTAAAACCAAATAAATATCGGGAAATGTGGCATAGTAAGGTGTATTTGGCATAGAGCAGTGTTTTTTTTTTTTTTTTTACATTGGACTCAAATGATAAATTTAGCCCCTCACACTGGGACACATATTGCTTCTCATCCTATGTGGACGCCTGTCAGATATAGGACCATTTTTGGTTCTAATCTAGAAACCTGGGATTAGACATGGTGTGACCAGGCCACTTCCTGAAGAAAGTCTGGGGTCTAGGTTAGATCCACACACTGACACAACATGTACTTGTACCCTGACACAGCAGAGTGAAGCTTGCACCAAAGTGTGAGGCTGTTACATAATCAGCCTCAGTGGTTTCAAAAGAATTTTGTTTTCAAAAGGAATACTTATGTACAGTATGTACAAGCGTTTCCAATACCAAACGCCAAGATGGGTTTCATTTTGACAAGGGAGTAGGGGCAGAAAAGACAACGCCTGAGGTTGTAGGCTCTCACCCCACATGGGCTGAGAAATGTTTGTGGCATATAGGCCTTGGGAAGGATTCCACTTGTGCTCCTAGACACACACACACACACGCACACACATGTATATGTATACTGTCACTCTTCTCTCTGGGATCACCTCCAGGTGACTGTTTGTGACAGTTGCTCAGACGTTAAGATGGAAAATCCTCTTAGCCTGTCGTTGGAGGCTCTAGTAACTTCCCCACTTACAACTGTATCCAACCCTAACACATGGCAGCCCCCTTGGCCACACAACACAGGTACCACATGAGAAAAGTGACTCTTAGTATCACAGGCGTATACTGAATATATGATTTGTAATCTGCAAAAAAGGAATTGGCACAATTTGGTGATGCTGCTATCTGCGCTCAGTGTGGACCAGTGGTTTTGTTGCACCTTTGCATTGTGCTAGTTGTGGGACTAAAAGGTTAGTGTCACATGGAGGAGGGAGGGGAAGACTCCCATTCATCATCTCACATGTGCTTGTGCATGTCCACATGTACTGTCTCATTCAATTACATTTACCGTAATGACTCTCATGTGCACAGTGTGTGGTCACTCATTGACTGACTGAGACAAACGTGAGTCATAAGATTCAACACAAGGGTAACCATTCTCAACAAAAGAGCCCTCTGTGTGTGTGTGTGTGTCAATGAGGACATCATCTATCAGATGATGTGAATCTTGAGTTGCCTAATTCACCTCACACTGGACCACTTTGATAGAGCACAGGCCTCTTTTCATTGATTACCCCTGGAATACATTTGTTACCTCATGTTCATCGGTCAGTGTTTTAAAAAGGCAGGTAATTACGTCCTTTAAAATTTACATTCTGTAATAGGCTTAAGATCAATTAGATCCTCAGTCATTTTCACTGGTGGATATTATTTTCATTACAGCAGTGATTTTCACTGCAAACATCTCCATCTTAATAAGTCATTTAGTCTATTATTGAGTCCTAAAATCATAATTTTCTTAAAATAAGTGAAAAAATCTGCCAACTGGGTTAGATCATTTCACTTGTTTACATTGCAAATCAACTTTTGTTATTATTACAACTACTGTGCCTATTATTACCATTATTCTGTTTATTTTATTATTATTATTATTATTTTATGCCAATAAAGCTCATTGAATTGAATTGAATTGAATTGAATTGAGAGAGAGGGAGAAAGAGAGGAAGAGAGAGAGAGCAAGAGAAAGCAAGAGAGAGCAAGAAAGAGAGAGAGAGAAAGAGAGAGAGAGAGAGAGAGAGAGAGAGAGGGAGAGCGAGAGGGGAAGATGATATTTTGCACCCTACCTGAACAACTTCCCCCTATCATATGATTCAGGTTTGACAGTCATTACAGTGAGACAGTGGCTACTGTATCCAGTGCCAAGAAAAAAACTGAGCTGGCATGACCGGAGTCTAAATCCAACTATTGTTAAAGAACATTTGACAAGCAAGGCAGTACAGCAGGCACATAACACATAACCAACCACTGTTATTATGCTACAAGCAAGAGGGTCCTAATATTATTTATGTATTATTGATGACAAATGTACATCAACAATAATGAATTTATATACACATTCTAACCACAGTACATTAGATCTTCAGCGTTACAGTACAGCTCGTATGATGATATGATATGATATGATATGATATGATATGATATGATATGATACATTGCTCTGTAGCCCTGGTTTTGTGGTGTCAGATATTGAATTTTACTCTCCAGAGCCATGTGGGATCTTCCACTGTATTCTGCCTTCTTCACTATCAAGCACTGCCATCTAGTGGATGCAATGTTTCACTGCCCCAAACAACCCAATGATCTTGTCCTGTCCTAGTCTGCCTTAGCCAGCCCGTTCTCCACACGTGGTTTGGTCATTTGTATAGGTGCAACATCATCGTATCCTTCATCACAAGCTGTTACTATCGTCATGTTTTGTCTCTTCCTTGCAGGAAAGGAAAGTAGAATCTGTTTTCAGTCTCTGGACAATATCTGTGAAGTCCTCTTCTAAGAATATCAAAGTGATTACTCCATTACTTTTACTGTGTTATTTATTCATGCCGAATCAATCATAGTAATCATCTCAATCTTATGTTTTTTTTTTTGCCTATTTTAGTGTTCACTTGGCAGTGATTAGACAAAATGACACTGCCTCCAGATATCCAACATCAGTCTCTTGGAGTCTTGCACCTCTCTGTCTCATTTCCTGTTTGCCTGTGTCTGCTGACTGTCAGCCAACCTTTCAATGTATATGGTGTTGTCAAGTTTGGTTAAGTGACCGGAAACTCGGTTCCTCCTCGGGAGTCGGCTGTTTCAAGATCATGCAGTGAAAAGAAAAAAAATGTTTTGATTCCCTTTGTGTGTTTGAGTATTTTGAATTGGTGGTTTTGAAAGGCATTGGCTCTCCTTCAGTTGCTGCTGGGGTTATGTGGGAAGGATAGGGGATCGTTTGCAAGTCACAGACTCACCAAGGGCAGGTTGCATAACTTGCATGCGTCTGTGTGAGGAAAAAAAAAATCAACCTCAAGCAAATTATCATCACGCTAAACTCTTAAAATGAAATTCCTTCATGAATCAGACAAACATTAGCAGTCTGTTTCTTTTCCTTTTTTGTGATGAAATGTGATGCCATGTATAATAACTAGCGTGTCCTTTGTGTCATTGTTTGGATTTAATATGTGAATAGTGGTTCTGATAATTTGTAATGATTAAATGTTACGATATCCTCAATAGTTTAGTCTGTTTGCGTCTTTTATTGACTCATTTACTTACAGTAACATTGCCTAATCTCATGTTTTTCTGTTTTTGAGAAAGTATAAATCATACAGTACCTGAGGACAGTAGGCAATCTTTATTCGCCTAATTTGCCCACTGGAGAATAAAATAACATTGATTTTGCACCATTCCTGTTTTCTAGGGTTTAGGCACCACCTCTACACTGATCCAAGACCAGTTTCAAATACTCCTGCTACTCTCATGTTTGGTGTTGATTTAAGAGCTAGTCACAGTGTCTTCTCAATGAACAGCACTAGTGTCCACTCATTGAATTAGTAGCTCTTCTGTGTATTTCCAAACCAGACCAACCAGTAGACTGTGCCAAGTCCTTCAAGGGGAAGTGAGAGCATGAATGTGACTCAGGAAGATACCCAGAAACAACAAAGCAGCCAATTGCTTTGCCTAATCCACAGAAAGGGGAAATTTCCAGTGTGAAAGTTCAGAATGTCCCTTCGGGCGATGCTAGGCAAATGAATGAAAGTGGAAATCCCTGGGTTTTTGTCTGGTGAAAGGCTGCAGGCATTTGTGAAAGTCTATAAACAACTTCACCTTCATGGTGTGTGTGTGTGTGTGTGTGTGTGTGTGATGAAAGTCTTCGGGAAAGCTGACCAAGTTGAATTCCTCCTATATGCTCAAGCATGCCAGCATGAGTCAGTGAGACCAGACTCCTTGAGAATGACAAGGATGTTGCCCAATACCTTTTTTCTATCCAATCGCTAATGACTCTCACACAAACATGTTGATACGAAAACAAAGAGTTCACTATCTTACGGCCCAAGCCAAGCATCAGATCCGAACGAGGAAGTGCGTTTCGTATGAGGAACAATGCCCCAGTTAGGCGGTGATATGTGTGAGTATAGCCTGACCTTTCCTTGGCCAATTACTGGGAAGAAGTGACTGTGTGTCTTCAACCCACGCGCAAATATCAGTGATCAAATCCACCTTGTTTAACCTCTTTCTGACTTTGATCTTCTCTCTCACACACTTCTCAGCTGGCACCCTCATCCTTATAACATCTGTATCTCTGTAGCAGGGCGGTCAAGTGTTGAGAAAGACTGGAGGGAGGACAAGTGAAAAGAGAATTTCCCTATAGGGGATGAATTAGCTATCTTCTTATTAATATTAGAACAAATCCCTATGCTCCAACATGGGAACAGCTGCACATGTGCAGGTTGATGGCAAAGTGTTGTAATCACCCAATTCTCCACGGGGATCATTTGACTTCTTATGCAATCTAGGCAGAACTTGTCTAAAGACTTGGCACATTGTCTGGGAAAAGTTCTGAACCAGTAAACCATCTGTGACAAATGTCAGCCACAGAAGCATAAAGAGGAATAAATTGGAGGGACAATGAATGATTTTTACTCTGTATACGTCAATAACTTTCCCATATAAGACAAGATGCTGAGCCGGATCTGTTGAGCTTGTTGTGTCCTCACTTGTCTGACATGGCAGCTTACACACATACACACAGACATATAGGCCCAGAATAAAACATCAATATTCTACTCACTGAATTCATTAGTTACTTCAAACAATTATTTCATGGTGTGCCTTTTAAAGTTAATGAAAGAGATGCGGCTGATAATCACTCATTATTTTTGTTTTTCAAAGGCACAATATACATTTTCCTTGGGAATGTGTTTCTTCTGAGCTTATTTTAGTTTACCAAGTCTAAGACTAAAACTAAGCATGAGAAAAACATTTTATTAGACTGGAAATCTGGAGATGAGTAAGAGCCACATTTACGAGCATTGCATTGGCACATACTGTGAAACAAAGGTAATTCTCCAACTATGTTTTTGAATAGTCACTGAGGGACACATTTTCCTTATCCATGCCAGTCAAAAAAAACTGAAATACTGAAACTCCATTTATAAATAAAAAAAAAAACCATACAATAAACAGTGCAAATATAAACTAGTATAACCCTGGTTTCCTCGGATGCCTTGAAGTCAGCTGCGGAGTGTCAGGAAATTCCCATCACTGGATTCAACGTGATGTCATCATTACGCACGGCTGGCGTTTCAGCTGAGGTCTTATTGGAGCGGAGACACAGGCAGGCAGACGGTCCGTGATTTCAACCGAGCAGGTCTAGCATTTCAAAGACGTTCACGAAGATACAGAGAGAATCGCGTCTAATATACAACAAGGACAAAAACCAGCGGCATCTCTTCCTGAAGCTGTCCTGTTTGCTGCCGGGAACTGAACAATAAAGACAGCAGAACCGCCGAGCCTCTGCCTGGTAGGCTTCCATAGCAATTAAAGTTGTGACTGACTTTTTTAGTAGGCCTATTGGTAAAGTGTGAAAATACTATGCTTAACGCGTAGGCCTCTTCTTAATAGACTGTACTACCCAGTGCTGTCTTTTATCATTTTCAAAACCATGCGGTCTGTTTTCTTCTGTGCGCTCTCTCTCATGTTGCCTTCATGTTCTCCTCGTAAGCTCATAATTCCGATTTTTCAAAAGTCGTAAATAGGACTTACCGGCGCAATCAATTGTTTTTGGTCGTAGATAATACCAATATTGATCCTATAACGAAAGTAGTGTTGTAGTGGCTATTGTTAAACTTAAATCAAGAGTCACAGAGCTACGTTGTGCTGCAGTGTCAGAATCAAGAGGAAAAACACGCACAATGCATGGACTTTATGGTTGAATTAATGTGTTATTCAGAAGCTGTTGTATAGCCTACATCAATTTTGCTAAATAATATTGACACGACTTCGATACTCCTTACCCCCTAAACGCCACGTCGCGGGCCCAGGGGGTATCATAGAAAATCCCATATGAAGTGCTACTCCTAATTCAGATATTTCCAACAGCACGTGAATGCACCACTAGAGACTGTCGTAAGACGCCGTTCTTCCGGTTAATTCATGTCTGTTATGTCAAACTACCTTGCTGACCTATAAAGTGCTTCATTCAAATGTAGGTTATAGTAAAGTGAAAGTAATCCCATACCGCAGAAATGCATTTCACTTATAGCCTACGTTGTAATGTCATAGGCTTGATAAGTTTAAAATTATACAAACATATATTGGAGTTAAAAACGTGCCTATAACATTCCCTAAAATCGAAAATAATCAATTAAAATATAATTAACCTTGCTGTGTGAAGCTAATTTGTTACTATCCCCTTCTGAAACTGGCCATGTTGTTTTCCCCCTACAGGACACAGCTTGCTCTCATCTCCTGGAGCCATGGTGTCAGCCATTCTGAAGATGTATTTCATTGGAACAGCGATGACTGTCTTTGCGGTCATTTTTGGAATAGTGGACTCCTTTGGCGGTCTGATGTACGTCCAAGAGGAGCACTACACAACAGATCTGGGCCGCCACACTCAGCGGCAGCTCTCCTCCGGCAGCCAGCACAGAAGATCAACTATGACTAAGCGCATTGGCTCATGAGGGAGACGTGTGGACATGTCGAGGGACAAGTCAGACTAATATTTAACGTGCTGGATGGACATTTTGCCTGGGCAAAGCACAGTTGACTGCTACTGTGGCAGTGAATCAAAAGACATTCCAGACCTCTTGATCATTGTAGGTGCTGTGTCTGTACTGGTTGTGCTGGTCCTATTGTTGAACATCTAGGTCACTGTAATGGCCAATGTGTTGAACATGTTGTGCATATTCCACAAGCAAAACACTGTACAGTTTGTTTACTTTATGTTTATGCAGTCTCTAGTCTGGGCTGTCTAATACTGTAGCAGCTAGTTTGCACAAATGATGACTACAAATCTGAAGTCAACCATGATTTGAGCGTTACTGACCACTTATTTGCACTAAGGAAGAGAATGCTTTGGGTCTTTTGGGTTTTCAATATGCATATTTAGTTTAATAAAATGAATTAAGGCCGATCATGTGCCTTTTTCTCTTTTTAATTTGAAGCTTTGTACACTGTAGCCTTCTGTTACGTAAGACACCGCAGCACTGGAAGGCTTGTGGTTTCACTCCTGGCACTGACTCAGTAGTATACACTTTAGACCTAAAATGCATTCTCTTTTCTAAGTAATTTTTCCATCATGGATTATTCCAGGAATTCATTAAGGATGTTGTTGTTTTTTTATTGTGTTTGTTCCCATATATTTCCTATGGAATTCAATGCATTGCACTAGTCAAGTGGGGGGTGTACAGGGAGTGTGTGGGATGGTGGTGAAGGGGTTGGGGTCAACTTTACTGTAGACAACTTTTCATCACTGGAATGTAAAATGCATGTAAAATCTTAACACGCTGTTCTGTACAGATTTTTGCCATTTTGTTCAGTATTTTTTGTTATATGTTATCAGTGAATTTTTTATTAAATCGTGTAAAAGTGATTAAAAACATATTTCAAACATCAAAGACTTCTTGAAGGGTCCCAATCACTGCTGAAAATAATTGTTTCGACAAAATGAATAGGA
The DNA here is from genome assembly GCF_046629955.1 of Centroberyx affinis. Lineage (NCBI taxonomy): Eukaryota > Metazoa > Chordata > Actinopteri > Beryciformes > Berycidae > Centroberyx > Centroberyx affinis. Next base: position 4,175 of record NW_027281171.1, on the reverse strand, counting down.
TGATTTGCCTTTTCTTGCTGAGATATATTCCAATGGGATGTAAAGGACCAGTCTGAATGAAAATTACTTATAGGTTCAAAGGTTACAGTCATTTTTGGGGATGTTGTGTGTCTGTTTTCATCATACGGAATTCCCTAAATGGACACTGTCACATATATTTTATAAGTGCAACCTTGAAGGATAAACTTACCCCAGGGTACCAATTTGGGGCAGTGGATGCAGGCCTATGATGGGTGCTGAAGTGTGCTCCTCACCTCCTCTTGGCACCTCAGTCCTCATTTCCTTCTACAGGTGTGTGGTGGAGAGCATCCTCACTTTCCTGCATCACCGTGTGGTACGGCAACTGCTCTGCTGCAGACAGACGGGCACTGCAGCGGGTGCTTAAGACCCACCATCAGTGATATTTACAACAGCAGGTGCAGGAAAAAGGTAGTAGGTGCAGGTAGGAGGTTACGCAACATCAAGGCCAGAACCACCAGGCTGAGGAACAGCTTCTTCCTGGATGCTGTGAGACTGATAAATGCATCACACTGAATAACTGCTGCATCACACTGAATAATTGCTGCTATTATTACTATTTCTGCATCACACCGATCTGAATAATTGCTGCTATTATTACTATTACTCCATATCAGGGCATTGCTGCAATTTGAGACCGAGAAATTCTGCACTTTAAGACTGAAAATCCTGCAAATCACAATGAACAATTGCTGCTTCTCACTGAACAATTTGCTGCTATTATTACTATTGTTTCATATCAGGGCATGTTGCAATTTGGGCCCACTTGGCACCTTTGTTTCCTATCCTCACACTTTGCTCACTTTATATTTATATTTATAGGCTATATTTATTTACTTATTTTTATAATGGTGTTTTTATTGTGTCTTTCTTCTTGATTTTATTATTGCTATTACCTGAACCGGGACCTGAGTACCTCATTTCGTTCCCTTTCATGTACATGTTCTGGAATGTCAATAAACATCCTTATCCTTATCCTTATCTTCATATTTCAAGTGGGTGCTCTTTTATAGTGTAACAAGGCTACTTAGGCTATTTAACTGTTTCACACCAAGCCTGTCAAATAAACAATACGATGGTACTTGTACCATGAGGGCAATTGTTTCCAAAGACTGCAAATTGAGACTTTCCAAATGCCATGAAAATGGAAAACCCCTTCAGAAATTTGGTGTTTGTCTTCGAGAAATGCCTCCCAAATAGCCTCCATTTCAAAATTGCCTGAGCCAATTGTCAGCAGCTGTACCAAAACCTCTATACTAGATTTGAAAGTGTCTCCAATCCGTTTATTTAGTTTCAGCCTCATTTTGATAGACTTTGATAGGCTCTTCACAAAACTCTCTACCACCGGATGCCATTCTTTTCTGGGAAATTGCTCTGTTTCAGATTATTGCACCTCAGAGTCTGGGCATGTCACCCAGCTGCAACTATTGTAGGCTGCCAAATGAGCAAACGGCGTCCTCTTCCGTTCAGATATGCGCACTACAAATCAAATCCACTAGAATTACTACTAAGCAGCCTCTAATATTGCTACATTCAAGCCTCCTCGCAAACTCCTAAAAACAACTTATTGCTCATTTATTGGTCACTAACAATAACGGAATGAACCTTGTTAAATTGTTTTTTAGACTCATACAACATTTATTATTCACACAGCATGCCAAACAACAACAATATCACATTTACTATCCGTTGTTGACCTGGTTTATGCTCTCCGACCCCAAACCTCACATGTCGGCAAGTCGGGTAGATTACAGAAAACTCCCACTTTCTAGGTCATATTTACGACTGTGCCTCTTCATGTACGGACATCTCGTAATTCCAACTTTTTTGACAGCACATGAACGCAGCATAAATTAAGTAGCCTACTTAGAGAATAAACTTTGTTAAAACGGTCACACTCCCAGCGCGTTAAATCGTCTTTACTGCCATTGGCGGCTTTGATAGCAAATAGCCATGAAGTGCACAGACTTGAAATGCAAATCTGCCATCAGCTCAGGTCACCTGGATGCGGGCAGAAACACCTGTTAGCGGGAGACACACCGCTTCACACAGCACTTTTTATGTTAATGACCCGTCCAGGCACGTCCCACCCCCCACTGCCTTTAGAGCGAGACACCAGCTGTAGGCTACTCTGTGTCAGGAACGGTATAGGCATCACGGTCACTGGTACTCGTATTTTTTTTGGGGCCCCCCTCACTGTTATCGCACCGGACATGATCTGGAGACTTATGGTCCTCGGCGGGGCGTGCGTCCTTTTTCTGGGCGCCGGGGCTCAGGATGGCAGAAGCCTCCGGAGGACGGTGACTTTCCACCGGACTCAGCAGGATGAGAGCCAGCGCCAAGTGCGCACACGCCCCAGGAGGGACAGCAGCAGCTCTAGCAGCTCCAGGGATTATTCTCACGGTCCTCCCTTCACCTCCTGCCGGATCCCCCTGACCCCGGCCGAGCACAAGGTTCTGGATGACAATACGCACGAGGTGAGATGGGGTTCAATTATGTCTGGGCGTGGAAAGGTTTGGTGCGTGCACTTCAAAACAATATCCATCTTAGCAAGTCATTTAATTTGTTGTTGAATGTTAAAATCTTATTTTTTTTCTGCCAAAGGTGTTGAGATGATTTCACATTGATTTCCCAACACAAATGAACTTCAAGTGTCCTTTTTCTTGATACTAGTGTCATGATCTGCCTCATAGGCTACTGCCTTGTTTCAAGATATTGTCACTTGTTTCTAGCAAAAAGTCTGAAACACGATTAACTGCATTGGAAACAAGTGAAATTATTTCACCAAATAGAAAAATAGAATTATCAGCATGAATATGAGACTAGATGACTTGTTAAGATGGACATTTTTGCAAAATAATGGACAAATAACCGCTGTGGTGATCAACCAAAATGAAAGTTCTTGATTATTTTTATAGGCCAGTAAACTTAATTTAATAAAGAATGTTATCTGATGATAATTAAGTTTCTTATTCATCAGCCGATATGGACAGTTTAATACTGGTGCTTTATTCCTCTAAACCTGAGAGGTGATGTGGTCATATGTGTGAGTCTCTCTCTCTCTCTCTCTCTCTCTCTCTCTCTCTCTGTGTGCCTCTCTCTCTCTCTCTCTCTCTCTCTCTCTCTCTCTCTCTCTCTCTCTCTCTCTGTCTCTCTCTCTCCTAGACAGGGTTTAATGGTGATGATGGCTCCAGTTTTACTCTGACATGGGTGGGCGATGGAACAGGGGTGAGTATGCTAGTGCTACCCTCATCATCATCATCATCATCATCATCCTTGTCATCATCATAAACACGACATGCCGGCTTGTTTACTTGGAGACACACTCATACACTGACTCTGAAAATATATATTAATGTACCATTATTGGCCTATTTAAGGACAAGTAGTTCACTATATGAACTTCCATTTTGTGGCATCTTATATTCACAACATTTAAACCTCTAATACATTACAACATAACATATCTGACCTCACTACATTAAATCCCTGAGAGAGAGAGAGAGAGAGAGAGAGAGAGAGAGAGAGAGAGAGAGAGAGAGAGAGAGAGAGAGGCAACTGCTGATGAATCTAGATGAGTTCCTCAATCCAAATTACACTCCACCATAACTGAATTCAGGCACCACAGGGTGATGGTGAAGGTTTAACCATATTACTGCATTACCTAGGTAATCCTGGTGTTGTCAACAATCAGCGCTCCAATTGATTCTTTCCTAGAAGGAGGCTCCTCACGACTTTACCGGAGGTGAGTTAGCATCTGATATAAAACATCTGATATAAAACATCTGATATAAAACATAAGCAGTATATCAATCCCACCCTCTGTAGAACTGATACACTCAGAGCTTGATTTGGCTAAATAGCTGTGTGAGTTTTTATCCACGAGAGTGAACACGGGTTATGGGAATGTGTATGAGAGAGAGTGTGTGTGTGTGTGTGTGTGTGTGTGTCTATTTGGATGTAACTGGTCAGACTTTATGTCCTCTCTCATCAGTACGGACTATGGCAAGTCCTTCCATGACATCTCCTACCGCATCAACAACACCTTCATAAGGAAGGAGTTTGGAGTCACCGGTGGACCTGGGAACTCTCTGCATGTGAGTTATCAGTAGCTGCGCTCCCCCAGTCCGTGTGTGTGTGTGTGTATGAGAGTGTGT
>NW_027281170.1:12500-51821 GCF_046629955.1 Centroberyx affinis | reverse complement strand
GTCATGAATGCCGACTGGACTGTCCTAAAATAGAGATAGAGATAGTTTACAACGGATGCAAAGTAACTGGCAGCGCTTCAACATGAAGGCTGACTCACAGAGAATATGCAATTTCTCATGCCTAAAAAAACAACTACACTATTCAAACTTTCACACTTTTCCGCCCTCTCCCTAACTCTGTCCCTCCATCCTTCCGGAGTTGAGAGGTTGAACCCCGGCCATCGTAGTCACCAGGGGGCACAGAGCCACCGCCTTAAGGCCAGCCTGGGCCATCTCTAATCCAACATGGCTTGCTGGATTCCAACAAGCAAATCTCACATTTCTAAACACTGGATTATGCTTTTCTTTTATTACTGTTGGAGCCAGAGGAGAGTTATGGGGTTATGGGGTAAGGCTGAACTGACAGGATTACTGGAAAAGCCCAGGGACTTAAATATGAAGGGAGGAATAATAAAAAAATATATATATGTTTATTAAGATGATGACCGGATGAAAAACCTGAATTAAGGAAGAGCTAAAAATACTGAAAAAAAAAGGTAGAAGTAGGTCTGACAGATTAATAATCCCCTGCTAAGCTCAAAAGCAGTTAAACAAAGACAGAGAAGATGGTTGCACACATGCAGACAAACATACAGTATACACACACACACACTGCAGAAACTTAGTGCACACATATATCAAACATAAGATCCCCAACAAAGACACGTGCATATCAGCCCAACCTAAGAAAACAAATCACACACATGCATACACAGCTAACTGGTTGCTGCTGAATGTGGAACAGATGCTGTGATGCTATAGATAACCTTGTCATGATGCAGCCCTCAGTTATTCATGCGTGTGTATATTTTCCTCATGTTCGTCTCTTTATGAGTATAATAATAACATCACGCCTTGATGTCACGACATGCAAAGTACAGCAGAGAGGGAGAACTGAGAGAGAGAGAGAAAGAGAGAGGGAGAGAGAGAGAGAGAGAGAGAGAGAGAGAGAGAGACAGTGATGGAAACTATAAGATGCAGGGTTGCGGAGCTGGGCAAGGGAGTAAAAATGACCTTGCTGGAAATAACAACAGCAACCCTTAATGTGTTGTATTACAAGATATGTTATAAAACACTTTTATGGGGAGGGTTGTAAAAGGTGCGGTCTCATCCCACACTGTGCCCACTCAGCGGCCCATTTCATGTATGTGTGTGTGTGTGGGTGTGTGTGTGTGTGTGTGTGTGTGTATGTGTATGGCTGGGGTGGGGGTGTGTGTGTGTCAAGATCCAGTGATCCCAAGTGGGGGCAGCAACGCTAATTGTCTTTGTTCTCACCTTGGTCCAGCTTCTTTCTGGGTAAAAGCAAACACAGGTAGCTGATATGGACCGATGGAAGACACCTGATCATACGTTTGGAAGTGCCTTTACTTTTATGAGCATCTGTTTTCACTTGAAGCATTTTATCATAATGAGGGCTTCATTTTACAATACACAGACAGGCGTTATATAGATTTTCTTCAGGTTGGCTTGTAGAGGTGTTTTTCATGGGTTTGTTCTCTGCTGAGTGTGGGCTTGTATAGCTCCTCGGGGTAAAGAGATTATGGACCTAAACTCAGCATTGCCCCCTGATGGATATGTCACAGAATAACAATAACCAGCCCAGAGGAATTATGAATACAGGCACATCCTAAAAAATGTGTATGGAGTTTTATACAAAAAATATTTCATTTATACAGAACACTATTTCTGATTAAAATTAGAGGCTCTGTGTAAAAATAGACTTTTTACATTTGTTGTTGTTTTTGTTTTGTTTTTTTTGGGGGGGGGGCATTTTTGCCTTTATTGGATAGTTGCGACAAAGGTCCTAAATCAGATTCAAATTTGATTGGAGAATGTGGCTCTTTATCCCCTTGTTAAAGGTGACAACATTGCCCTAAAATATCAAATGTGTGGTGGTTTATTCACCCCAAAAGCTGTCAGACTAACAGTCACAAATTGTATTTCCCACCACCATTTTGACCATGTAATGTTTTCCATCTAAAAAATTTTTAAATCAGAGTATCTCAATGTGTGAGGTGTGTGATTTGAGTCACATGTTGGAGTGGAGTTGGAGTTGTACATGGATTGGTAAGAATCTGCTGGTATACGCAGATTAGTCCAGTGCTAATCTTCCCTCTCTATTTCTCTCCCACCCATTCATCATTTCTTCTGCCTCCTTCTCCTTCTACATCCTGATCAGATGGTTCCCATTCTGGTGAATGCGCGCTTCTTGTCTAAGTCATCCTCTCTTCCTCTCCTCCCTCAATAGCCTGATGATGGCTGCACCTTTCCATCCACCTTTCCTCCACTCAGAGCTTCTCCATCCTTTGCTCTCCTTTGTTCTTACATTTGAGCGTGTCGTGGCGTTTCTGAAAACATGATTTCCATACCCCTCTCACTCTGTCTCTGTCTCCGTTTCTGTCTGTCTCTCTCTGTCTTTCTCTCCTTCACTCTCTTTTTTTTTTCAACAGTCACTTCGTTCCCCGTTTGTGGGCCCTGACAGTCCTTCCGGCCCTCGTATCCTGGCAGTGTAGATGTTAGGCCAGGACTTATTGATCAGGCTATAAATTACCCATGCATCACCTCTCCTCTCCTCATTGCGTGTATCACAAGCCGTCTGAGACCTTATAGAGAGAGGAAGAGAGGGATGGGATGGGGAGTAGAGCGGGAGGGAGAGAGAGTCTCCAGCAAATTGTTAATTAAATACGAATCAATCCTCTGCCATTTATCAGACTATGCGTCCACCTCACCTTTAAGAGGGGGTTGGGAAAGGTGGGGGAGAGAGGGAGGGGGCAAATCAATAAGGCGGACTGGGGGGAGGGCAAAGTATTTAATCCAGCAATCAAACTATATCATGGCCATTATACAGAGACAAGTAGGCATTATGGGGTGAACAGGATGGGTTGACTTTTTAGCAACCTCAGAGCCACAATGGCCTGCCATGTGGAGAAAGCATTTTCCAGTCCCATTAGAAGAAGATTTTGACGTATCATAGATACAAATCTTAGGCTCGAAAGCAGGGTGTCACCCTTCAGCATTTGCAACAGACAAGCAGACTTGAATTCACATGAAGTAAGAGCGCCACATAACCCTATCTATAAACGTGTGGAAGGAGACCCAGAGAGGAGGAGCATATATCGCTAGAGGCTCTGTCACAAATTCATCTACATGCTGTTTGTTCAGTGTCATCCTTCTAATTGTATGTTTACAGTATCCGTTTGTATTCTTTCTGCTCTGTGTATGTGCTTTTTATTTGTGTATGCCGTGGTTGTGTTTGGTGCTGTGTCTTGCATTGCTTGTGATGTTTCTGTGATAAAGAAAGTGAGAAAGAGAGTGGGATTAATGAAGTACCACTACTACTACTACTACATCTTCTGCTCTTAAGATCATTGAAAAATGTCTCAACTCATGACGGGAGGCTTGTATGATGGCTACCACTGTATTTATTTGGAGCTAAATGTTAAGAGAAAATTTAGACATCTTTCCAGTTCTAAAATGAAAAACACTCCTGTGGTTGCACAGTTCAGTGTAGCACTGTGAAAGACGTATACAAAATATTCCACTAACATTGCATTTCATCGATTTCATATTAATGAGCATAATAAACATTGTAATGCTTTAAGTATAAGTATACAGTCTTTTTGGATGTGCTTATTTTGTCCATGACTGTGCATGCTTGCAACTGTATGCATGTACGTGTGTGTGTGTGTGTGTGTGTGTGTGTGTGTGTGTGTGTGCGTGTGCGTGTGCGTGCCCTGCCTTTTCATTTTTATCAATTACATAATCCCAATTTATTGTCATAATTGGCCATTAGTTCATCTCAGTGAATCGTGGTGTTAATTATTTCAGTAGTGGCTGAGCAGAGAGACTAGCTCACAGTCCATAAATCCACACAGACTGGGAATAACAAGGGATCTTGCCCCCAACTGTAAATCTGGAGGAGACTGTTAATGTTAGCAAAGAGAGGAAAACGACCCTGATAGGAGTTTCAGCATGTTTCCATTGACTGAATGTCTTACACAGTAGGTCATTCTGTTGTTTAAAAAACGACCAAGTTTGGTGAGGTGACGCAGCAGAGGAGGTTTTCTGGCCCAAACTCCTGTGTGACATTTGTCCATTCTGCATCTAAGATGCTTAATGTGACTTATGTTTCTTCCATTCAATGGATTAAAACCACAAATGTTACACTACACCCCGCAGACCCACCATCTACGGGGAGAACCGCTGGGGTCGGGTGTGCTGCCAGTTAGGTGGCGGTGAAGCTAGAGGGTTTCGACGGACCAGACCCAGGCAGCAGAGCCTGGCTCTCTGGGGGGGAAGGAGCCTGAGCTTGTGCGGGAGGTGGAGTGCTACCAATTAGATCTGGTGGGGCTTGCCTCTACACACAGCGTTGGCTCTGGAACCAAACTCCTGGATAGGGGCTGGACTTTGTTCTTTTCCGGAGTTGCCCAAGGTGTGAGGCGCCGGGCGGGTGTGGGGATACTCACAAGTCCCCGGCTGAGTGCCACTACGTTGGAGTTTACCCCGGTGGACGAGAGGGTCGCCTCCCTACGCCTTAGGGTTATGGGGGGGAAAACTCTGACTGTTGTTTGTGCCTATGCACCGGACAGCAGTTTGGAGTATTCGGCCTCCTTGGAGACCCTGGATGGAGTCCTGCATAGGGCTCCTGTAGGGGACTCCATAGTTCTACTGGGAGACTTCAACGCACACGTGGGCAACGATGGAGAAACTTGGAGGGGCATGATCGGGAAGAATGGCCTCCATGATCTGAACCTGAGTGGTGTTCTGTTATTGGACTTCTGTGCTAGACATGGATTGGCCATAACAAACACCGTGTTTAAGCATAAGGATGCTCATAAGTGTACACGGTACCAGAGTACCTTAGGCCGAAGGTCAATGATCGATTTTGTTATCGTGTCATCTGATCTGAGGCCGCATGTCTTGGACACTCGGGTGAAGAGAGGGGCAGAGCTGTCAACTGATCACCACCTGGTTGTGAGCTGGGTCAGATGGCAGGGGAAGCCTCTGGACAGACCTGGCAAGCCCAAACGTGTAGTGCGGATGAACTGGGAACGTCTGGGGGAGGCCCTTGTCCGGAAGACCTTCAACTCCTACCTCCGGCGGAACTTTTCTGGCATCCCTGTGGAGGCTGGGGACATAGAACCAGAGTGGTCAGTGTTCAAAGCTTCCATTGCTGAAGCTGCAGCTGGGAGCTGTGGTTTCAAGGTCGTTGGTGCCTCAAGGGGCGGCAACCCTTGAACATGCTGGTGGACACCGGTGGTCAGGGAAGCCGTCCGACTGAAGAAGGGGGCCTGCCAACAAGCTAGAAGGACAGCAGCCTCAGCTGTGGCGGAGGCAAAGCAGTGGGTGTGGGAGGAGTTTGGAGAAGCCATGGAGAAGGACTTTCGGTCGGCCTCAAAGAGGTTCTGGCAAACCGTTCGTGCCTCAGGAGGGGGAAACGGGGATCCATCCAAGCTGTATACAGTAAGGATGAGACACTGTTGACCTCAACCAAGGAGGTAATCGGGCGGTGGAAGGAGCACTTTGAGGAACTCCTGAACCCGACTAACCCACCCTCTATGATAGAGGCAGAGCTGGAGGCTGATGGGGGATCAACATCAATTTCCCTGGAGGAAGTCACTGAGGTAGTCAAACAACTCCACAGTGGCAAAGCCCCGGGGATTGATGAGATCCGTCCAAAAATGCTGAAGGCTTTGGGTGTTGAGGGGCTGTCATGGATGACACGTCTTTTCAACATTGCGTGGAAGTCTGGGACAGTGCCTAAGGAGTGGCAGACAGGGGTGGTGGTTCCCCTGTTTAAAAAGGGGGACCAGAGAATGTGTGCTAACTACAGGGGTATCACTTTACTCAGCCTCCCTGGGAAAGTCTACTCCAAGGTGCAGGAAAGGAGGGTTCAGCCGATAGTCGAACCTCAGATTGAAGAGGAACAATGCAGATTCCGTCCTGGTCGTGGAACAACAGACCAGCTCTTTACTTTCGCAAGAATCCTGGAGGGGGCTTGGGAGTATGATCATCCAGTCTACATGTGCTTTGTGGATTTGGAGAAGGCCTATGACCAGGTCCCCCGAAAGATACTGTGGGAGGTGCTGCGGGAGTATGAGGTGTGGGGGTCACTATTGAGGGCCATCCAATGTCTGTACGCCCAAAGCGAGAGTTGTGTCCGGATTCTCGGTAGTAATTCAGACTACCACTTTCCAGTGGGGGTTGGCCTCCGCCAGGGCTGCGCTTTGTCACCTATCCTGTTTGTGATATTCATGGACAGGATTTCAAGGCGTAGTCATGGAGGGGAGGGGTTTCAGTTTGGTGGGTTTAGGATTGCGTCACTGCTTTTTTCAGATGACGTGGTCCTGATGGCATCATCGGTCTGTGACCTTCAACACTCACTGGATCGGTTTGCAGCCGAGCGTGAAGCAGCTGGGATGAGGATCAACTCCTCTAAATCTGAGGCCATGGTTCTCAGCAGGAAACCGGTGGATTGCCCACTTCGAGTTGGGAATGAGTCCTTACCCCAAGTGAGGGAGTTCAAGTAGCCAGGGAAAAGGGAAGTTTGGGGCCCCCTGCTGGAACTGCTACCTCCGCGACCCGACCTCGGATAAGCGGCTGAAGATGGATGGATGGATGGATGGATGGATATTACACTAATCTCCTACAAGATGCACAGTACAATGTGGGACATATTTATATAAGTAACCAGGTCATACAAAAAAAAAAAAGACATGCATTGCGTGTCATAAAGCACGTATCAACACTGATTTGGGTTGAATCAAGAAAAATGATAAAATTGGATTCTGAGGCTTAAATTCATGATAAGAGACAACCATCAAATAAGTAACGTGTGAAATGTTGAAATAGAACTGAAACAACTTTGAAAAAATATTAACCCTAACCCATAACCAAATTCACCACAAAGTCTTTCAAGAAACTTTCAATTAACAGTTAGAAGATAAAGTTACCAGCACTTGTAACCCTCTAACTGAAGACCATTTTTACCATTCTTCTGTGCCTCTTTGACCCAAACCCAATAGGTCATTTTATAACCACTGTCAAACCATGGGCAACTCTCACTTTTCCTTCCCTAAGAACCCTGGGAGCTTAACAATCATCCAACATCTGTCTGGAGCCCAGAGAAAGGCAGAGGCCCAGATGTCAGAGAGATTGGTCTTATGGGAGAAGGCTTCTTGGCCCCTTCACTGGGCAGCCCAGTTAGTGAACTAGGATTAGAGTTACGACACATCCTGTAGCCAAACATAGCTGGATTCTAACCTCAGATCAAGGGTAGAAAACTGCATGGGAACATTTGCCATTGTTGATTTTGTGACAAAAAATACATTAAAATTTCAAATGATAGACATGGATTTTGGACATTTCACATGTGAAACATTTCTTTTCACGTGTGTTGTTGATATAATCTCTGTGAATTTCATCATATCACTTTATGAAGCGATTCGATGAATTTCAATAAGTTCAATAAGTTCATTCAATTTCAGGATGTCCTTTTTCAGTATCTCATTTATCGATTGCAATGCTTGACACCCAATCGTGTGTAACAAAGCATGTTCAGTGATGGTAACATGAGTCCAAACCATAAAAGGCAAATTAGCAAGTTGTTCCCCTTATAGGACAGTGAGGGTGAGAAATTATGGGCTTGATTTAGGATGTCTATGCAGAAAAAACAAATATTTATCACTTGTCTTCCAAATATTGCCCATGGCCCATTGCCTTACTGCTGCTGATCTCCTAGACTACTGACCAAATCCACTGATTATATGTGTGGCTGTGTGTGCAGGTATGTGTGTTTTTATTTGTGTTTGAGCATGCATGCATTTGGATATGTGTGTGTGGGTGTGTGTGCCTCTGTGTCTGGTTTCCCATTTGGGTGTGTGTGTGGGGGGGGTGTCTGACTGTCTGTCTGTGTTTCTGCGCATCTTTGCATGTGTGTCTTCCCGGCTGGGTGGCAGAGCTCGTTCCAGGCAGCTGGGTTGTCCTCTATTGCTTCTGTCTCGCACCCGTAATCCCCTCCACTGGAGCCTCGCCTCACTCCTAATCTGAGGCCCAATCTCTCCTGCAGATGGTTCTCTCCTTAAGCACCACAAAAGAAGTGAGCTCATCCCTATCTTTCCTGTTATCCTTCTCTCCACTCTCTCATCCCTTTCTCCCAGCATTACTCTCTCATTTCTCATCCCGAACGCTTGATTTTCCCCAGACCCAGAAAATGTCAAATATGCCATGTGACTAACTGTGTGTACAGTATCTCTCTGCCTTGCTTCCAGTATTATTATGATCATAATCCACAAAGACTGGGAATAACAAAGGATCTAGCCCCCAACTGTAAAACTGGAGGAGACTATTAGCAAAGGGAGGAAAAACAACCCTGATAGGACTTCAAGCACATTTCCATTCACTGTGTCTGATGAAGATGATGAATGCTCCCCTTACACAGCAGGTCATTCTGTTGTTAGAAAACAACCAAATCCAGTTGGGTTTGGTGATGCAGTTTTCCTGATCCAAACTCCTATGTGACCTTTTCCTATTCTGCATCTAAGATGCACAATGTGATTTATGGTATGTTCAGATTACGGGATGCAAAGCAACAGGAAGTAATTTGTTTTCAATGGAAGACCACAACACAAAGCTAAAAATAAAAGCACGTAAAATCTAGCAGTGTGTCAGGCCTGTGCAGCTATAAATTGAGGTTCACGTGGCTTCACATTTTTTCTACGCTCTGATGATGTGTTGAAGCCCGAACCAATCAGAGTGTTTCACGATTCCCATTCCCCACTGAGTGTTATTTGCTCCATATCCAAGATGGAGAAGTTGATTCTTGCTGTCAACAGTTTCCTTTATAATTCATTTATAATGTGACTCTGTTTAGATACTGAGATTTGAGCAAAAAAAAAGCTTTCACTTTTCACTTTTCATGTGCTTTCTCTTTGATAGCTTACTAATCATCTGGCTAATTAGCTAACGTTATCTGAATAACAGTACTAGCCGATCTCATGCTGTGTTCCTATATGTTTACAAGGGACAACCATTAAAAATAACAATTATGGGGTGTCCTGGTGGCTCAATGGTCTAAGGTGCATAACTATTGAAAATGTGGCGTTCTGGGTTTGAATCCAGCCAGGACCTTTGTTACATGTCATTCCTTTCTCTCTCACAATCTTTCCTGTCTCTCTTCACTGTCTTATAAAGGCAAAAATGCCTTAAAAAAAACGATTATTTGCCAAATAAAATGAAAAAAAAAAGTAAAAAACAAAGCTATGACTGTATGTCATTATTAGTTGATTCACCCAACATGATGACAACATGACACACGGGCAACACTTTTCTGCTCCATTGGTGACATTGTTTTGTAGCCTTTGTAGCCTGTAACGTGAACGCAGAGTTATGTTTCTTCCATTCATCAGATAAGAAACCTAAGAAACCTAAGAAACAATCCTCTTGATTTTCCCCAGACCAAGAGAACACATCTGTGTGTATCTCTTGTATGTCTTGCTTCCTGCATTCCTTATCAATTAATATTTTTACAATTCATGCTTTATTTTATACTTTATTATTTTCTGTCAAAAATGTAAACAAGTATCAAAAAATGCTACACTGTAAAAAAAAAAAAAAAAACATTACATTCATTGGTTAGGCTAAAAAATATATTAAAAAAAAAATATTCAGCTGCACCAAGCCTTTTTTTTTTTTTTTTTTGCTACAGCAAACACTGTGTATGTATTCTTTATTATTTTTAACAATCGTTCATTCAACAAATATGTCACATCTTGAAACAATTATCAACAATTGCTCTAAAATATATCAAAAAGTGGTTGTATTATTTGAAAATCTGTATAACGTACCATCTCTAAAATGTGTTGCTCCACTACCAAACTTCCACATCCTGTCACTCAATTAGCATCTCAAATGACATCAGTGAAAATCAGCCGTCCTGTCCCTAGAGGACTTTTAGCATTTCCTCCACCCTGTCCCCAGTAGCTACAGTGATAGCCCACAATTGATAGGTAGTTTTCTCTAAATGCTGTGCCAGGAGGGGTGACGCAAAGAAGGGGATGAAGGATGAGGGGTGGCAAGCAATAATCCAGGGCAGGTTTCTATGGCAACAAGGAAATGAGAGCCAGGTAAAGGATGGGTGCAGAAAGCCAGGAAGCTGGTGCAATGATCAGGTGCTGTCACGATGCCAGGGAGCGGGAAGTAAAGCTGGGACGTTGGGAATGGATTGCAGGGCTTGATTCACTGCAGAGAGAGAAGCCCGAACAGCGGTGAGAGATGGGGAGAAAGGAGGGGAGAGAGGGAGGGAGGGGGGGGGAGGGGGGGAGCATTGGAGATGAGAGTTGCGGCACCATTTTTCACAGCAGACAAAAACATTTGCCGGGATATCAATTTGGAGCTGCGAAGCAGTCTTCCCCTCCTGCCCCATCATCCATCATCTTTGCGTACAAACCACCACTTGGTTACAACCCCCCTCTCCCCGCCACCCCCCCTCCCACCCTGAAACCGCCCACACACATGCACAGCGCACACCCTCGCCCTATGTGTTCCTCCCACACTCATGGACACATGTACAAGAACACAGGAACACTTTATGCACCCTCATGCATATATACACATACTAAACATACACACATATACACAAACACACACACACACTGCAATGCATTGCCCATCTCAAACAGGATATAAAAGCATGACCCATAGGTGCTGCGTGTGGGAAGAAAATGCAAAACAGAGCTGAAACACAGCACCTCGTGTGGCTGGGGTTGAGAGGGCGGGGCTGAGCAGTTGCCACAGTGGCCGTGGCCCCCAGTCTTCTCCCATTAGCGCTGGTTGGGGAGACCCCACCCTCCGGCTGCCCCCTTATTGGCACCTTTGCCTGCACCCCATCACTCATCTCCCAGCCATCATCCATCACCCATCGCGATCAATAGGAGGCCACGCATTCATCAGCCCCTGGGTGCTGATGGGAAAGAGGAGGGTGGAGGGGGGAATTGGAGGGGGGGGGTCACATGGTATTGAGGGAGGGAGTAGAAAAAGATGAGAGAATATTTGAAAGTGAGAGAAACAGGAGAAAAAGGAGAAATGAAGGAGGGGGAGTCATGTGGAGGAGAGAGCCGGAGAATAAGAGCTGTGGTGAGAAGCACACAAAGGTGCACCGCTTGGACAATGACAGGAGAAGATTCACTTGTTTTCTGTCATTCTCAGTTTCACTGAGAGAGAAATAAATGTGTTTTTGGGAATTAAAAATAAAAATGTATAGAGCTACATATAAAATGTAAAAAAAAATCTTATAGGATTCTTGGGGAAGAATGAATGCCATTACTGTAGCAATGAGCAAAGAAGGCTCGTCTAATATGCCATGGTCACACTCCAGGGTGACAGTGATGAAGCCATCATAATGATAAGTGGTGATTCTGTGCACCGCATCGCTAGGTGAGGAGAGGGGAAAAAAATAGAAAGATCCTTTAGAGCGAAGAGAGAAATATAACTGGAGGGAGGTTAAATGTGCACGATTGTGCACACATGCACGCGCACACACACAAACACACAGAACATAATGGTGCAATGTCACTGTCAGTCATTCAGTGGTTGTCAGTTTCCGGCAAGGCTCTGCACTTTGTGCTGACAGCTCATAAGTTGTGCCCACACACACACGCTGGCTCAGGCCTTTCCCCCTGACTGAAGGTGGACCGGAATGGATCGCACTTTAAGATGATGGATGCTCCCCTTGCCCAGAAAGGTTAGGGACAGGGGGATAAGTTACTGAGCAATGCGTTCAGAGCAAGTCGTAGAGGTGGCCAACAAATATACAGTAATTGTGATTGCTTGACAGCTAGGACATGGACCTCTGTGATGGCTGTGCTGTACCTGGGGTGTTTTGGTGGAAAATGCATAAAAAAAGCAATGAAGCACAACACAGCATTTTTCAAATGTCCATGTACATTCATTTATCATCTATTTTATTAGTTTTCTCAAGAGCAATTTGCATGCATTTCAAAAAGTGTCCTCAAAGTTTGTTTCATGAGGTAATGCTCCCATGTCATTCACAGCCTCTTTCAACATCTTTTTGTATGTATCCAATTCGTTCTCTTTGCCTGTACAACCAAACACATATACACACACACAAAAGGAAACATATCAAGCCAGCCCCCTGAAAGACATCCAAAACAAGACAATCAACACTCTGGTGGAAACTGGACTGTCCCTTCAAGGGCAGGTGGGAGAGTATTTATTCCAACCACTTCCCATTCTTCCCCTTTTAGGCATCAGCAAGGGGCCAGAGGGAGGGGGCACACAGAGCCGTGGGGTTAGGTGACATGTCCAGCAGCCACACCACCCTAAGTCATCTAGTCCCCAGGTCCCCTCTGTGTGTATGTGTCAGATGTCGCTCTCAGGTTTCGAACCCCTGGTCCCCATCTGCCGGATGCTCTCATTGGATTATTCAGGAGAGGCTAAACGCTCTTTGTAGCAAGCTGACTGGGACAAAACCCCACCTGGGCTGGATAAGCCACCAAGAGCTCTGCAGCAAGTCTACTGTTATAGCACGGAAATGTTGTTACATGCTAGAAATTGTTGAGGAATTAGTTTTCATTTTCGGAATCATCGCTTGATGTAGAAATGCTGTTTTTGGCAGAGTGGTTGCTCAGCTGCGTTTGCAGCATTTGAGAGTTTGCAAGTAAAATAATAAAAAAAAAACTCAATTAGCAATGGATTACAAGGAAAATAAAATAAACAAATATGTATTTTTATGAATTAACCTTGTGAAAACTGGCCAGAGAAGAGAGTCTTAATAGCAGTAATGCAGTATAACATAATAATAATATGCCATTCTAACAATTTATTTATGAGGCACTTTTACCAAAAACCAGGTTTGGCACAAAGTTCTTTTACAGACAACAATAATTATATTTACAGATAAAATCGAGAAAGAATAAACATATCACTAATATCAGGATAGAGCTTGTGTGTGTGTGTGTGTGTGTGTGTGTGTGTGTGTGTGTGTGTGTGTGTGTGTGTTGCACACGTGGGTGAGTGGATATGAGACCACTGGGGCAAAACCTGGGCAGTCCACATGAGCAGAAAGTAAATGACAGGCTGCAGGGAAGGAGAGGAAGGGAATTTTGCCATTTCAGCTTTAATTTTCAGGCAGCACATAACCAGTAAGTTTTACACTTGTTAAATTAGAACTTTTACCTGTTTTCTTCCTCTTTCTCTCCCTCTTCCCTCTTCTCTTATGGCTATGTGACCTTTAACACCTCCCAGGCTATGTGCTGTGCTTTCTTAAATATTTCATTGTGAGCCCATCCATTGTCCTTGTCCTTGTCCATCACACACACACACACGCACGCGCACGCATACACACACACACACACACACACACACACACACACACACAAAGCTTGCACGCACATACAAATGTGAATGCTTGTGTATGTGCGTGCATGCGTGTCTGTGTGTGTCCCCATGTAAAGGGAGACCAGTTGCAGATAATAGACGTCTGTGTTTAATATTGGAGGAGTTGAGGTAACCGCAAACCTGCAAACCTGGGGTCACTGTGTGTGAAGCTGGACACCTGATCTGCAGCACTTCTGAACACAGCTATTGTAAAAACACCGGCGTAGAAGAGCGATATCTTTAACCTGATTTTAGTTTCATTTGGTTCACTCATTGATGTATTTTATGTGCGAGAAGTTTTAGATTTAACGCTTGCTTGTGCTGAAAGCATTTAGGCATCGCTGTTCACCACTGTACTATCAACATTCCTCTTTATGAGGCATATTTGAAAGTGAAATAACAAGAAGCGGGGAGAAATATGCAAATTAATGTCTCTCTCCTAATAAGGGGCCAGTTGTTGCGCGGATTTCGGGAATCCCATAAACACAAATTGCCATTGGTAATCTCCTGTCAGCTAGTGAAAAATATGAGGTACGTGGATGATCAATCAGATACTTAGAGCCCCCTGCTGACGTCTGGAACAAGGGATTGAGGGAGGATAAGAAGGCGAGGGTGCGGGTAGTAATGTCACTGTAGAAAGCAAATTCTCCAAGTTAGGTGGAGGGGGTAAGGGAGAAAAGGAGGAGACATGGAGGTGCAGGGGGAGTGACAGGTGGAGCAATGACAAATGACAAAGAACAAAACAACAAATGTGAAAAGTGAAATACAAATTGACTGAACAGAAAAGACTGAGAGGACATTCAGACAGGCATTGAGAGGAAGGGGGGACTTAAAAATTAAAAGGGGAAAGAAATTCTGCACTGTAAAAAAGTAGAGATAACACTGATAACACTGTGGACTCTTCACCTTTCATCCTTTCATCACTGGGCTGGTGGTAATGATGCAACGAGGTTAGGTCGCCCGCTTCCCTGATCCTTAACCTCTTGACCCCTGACATCATGTCCCTGGGAGCGCCGTGCGTAGGTATGCCTTTCTGGTGGCTCAGGCGGATCTGGATTTGGCAGGTTAAAGGAAGAGTGGTATCCGAGCTGGGGTACGTTTGTACTTGCTGTATCTTTAATGGGGCACCGATAAAGATGGATCTCCTGGCACTTGGCTGCAGATTAGGAGACAGGCTTTGAAAACCGATGCGTTTATCTCGTTTTTTCTATCAAGGCCAGGTTTTGGTTCACATCACATGTAGGCTTGGCTGGTTTAAAATTGATGGCTGAACTTCTAAGCCCTGTGAATGCACTGTGAATGCATTATTTGTGACAATATTGATAGATTTTGTTTGAATAAAGTTCACTGAAATGCAATCAGTGATATAAACTGTGAAATAAAATCAGCTTCAGAAAAAGAAGAGATGTGGATATATTTGGATATATATGCTACATGCTATATGTTACAGACACCATTTGACGAGAACACAAAATATCAGATTTCTTCATCAGCTGTTTTTCCTCGCAGTTAGTGAGCCTGGTTTGAAGAAATCCAAAAGTAACACATTGTTCAGATGTCAAATCCCACACACCCACATTTTACCACTGTGAAGTAATTTCCAACATAAATCTGCTTGCATTAAAAATGTTCTTGAGCTGGTCAAGACGATGGGGGTTGCTGGGGCCGTGCAGTCCAAACGTAAATCAGCATAAGTGATCTGATAGATTTTTCTGTGTTAATGTAACCTAGTCTTGGCGTGCACAATAACTCAGGCGAAGAGAGGGAGAGAGAGTGTGTCCAGCGCCCAGCCCTATACTGCCAAGCCAATGGGGCGGGGTCATCAAATCGACAATGTGATTGACCCATCAATTGACCCCTGTTGACCTCTCTGAACAATCAGGCTAATGGTGGCTCAGGGGTTTGAGCTGCACCTCACTATCATTTCACTTGCACTCAGTTATGTGTATGTGTACCTACATGCACATACATACACACACACACACACAAACAAACACAAACACACTCTGACCACATCCAGCCCCATCTCACACCCTAGGTTTCTAACCCATCTAAATTTTAACTGCCTGTATTGGCGCTTCCCTTCATTGAGGGACTCTCGTTAGCATTGACCTTTCTCTCTCCCTGTACGCCTGTTAAAACGAACAGTCCCTATAGGTCAGTCACTTCCCAGTACAGTAATACAGTAGGAAAAACTCCACCTGCGATGGAACCACTGATCTGTGTGAAACTTTGATTTTGACTTGCGTCACAGTTCTCAGTTTTGAGAAAGTCACTATTTATGGGAAATGTATGAATCACGATATTTGGGACCACTTGTATATATTAATCATAAAACTGCCGAATCACCATATTCCACCCAGGCTACCTCATTTGGATCAATACGTTTCCGCAAGTTGAATCTACATAAATCAATTATATTGTAAAACTAAAGATGGTTGGAGGTGTGTGTGCGTGTGTGTGTGTGTTGAGTGGGAGGGAGGAAGCATGTGAATCTATTGATCAGAACCAGCATGTGGTAACTGTATCACTTTTCTACTTATTTGATGTAATAGCAGTGTATGGATCATTAATTGACAACAGAGTTTACATCAGGAGTCTCAAACCGTGTGTCATGGAGGGCCGAGAGTCTGCAGATTTTTGTTCCAAGACCACAGCAACAGCTCAACAACTCAGACGGGCTAAATTGGCTTAATGTTTTACTCAAAATTGAGGTGAAATATCCCGTCTCTTTTATTTTGCGTGAAAATACTGTAAAGATACTTTCACAATTTACAGCCCAGTGTGACATGCATTCTGGCTGCTGGATGGAGGTATGGTGGTGGTGGGGGGAGTAGGCTTGGTGGGATTAGCAGCATTTAGCGCCACAGTAAATTTCCTGATCTGGCTCCCTGGCCTGGCAGGCAACGTGTCAGAGGGACTTAAGCTGGCCAGAGGCAGGAACACACACCACACTGCCATGGCAGAATGTGTGTGCATTTGTGTGTTTGTGTGTGTGTTATTGTCAGTGTATATTTACTTTAGTTCTAAAATGATTTTTTTTTTTTTTGGTCAAATGCATCTTGAATAAAAGTTAGTCTGATGCCAACTTTAGTTCAAGATTGAAGTTAACTATTCCATAAAGTGCTGCACTAAAAGTCGGACGTCAACATAATTCATGTATGGTTGTATGTTTGAATGTTACCCGAATGTCACTTGCCAGGTAGGTACAGTGTAATTAGTTTTATTAAAGGCTGAAATAAGGGACTCCAGATTCTGGATCCCGTCCCCTTTCAGTCTAAGTGAAAATGAAGAAGGGTGTAAAATGATTGCCTTCAAGTCTGTCCAACGCTAATATTGACTTGCTTTCAAGTGGTCCTCTATTTTGCATGTCTTCATTTGTTGAGGTGGATTCTGGTTTTGGTTTTGAAACTACAATGAAAAAAAATTAAAATCACTAGCCATACTTAGCTTAGTGATTATAACTGATAATTTTGATTTTTATTATCTTGGACTGCCGACATCTGCGAATTCATTGTAGAGTAGATATTGGAGCCCACAAAAAAATCATATTTACAGTAAATCTGACATGACGTGAATGCAGCAATAGCGTTAGTGATAATAAATAATGACAGCAATAGCAAAAAGCATAGTAAGAGAAGAAAAATAAAGAAGCCTTTGCTCTTTGACTCTGAGGGACTACACCAAAACCATGATGTTCATCATTGATGCTCTAGTTGGAAAAAAAATCTGCTATCTGCTATTCTGCAGTTGCACTGGAAATGTATTGATGCAACGTCAAACTACCAAAATACCAAACTGCAAGATACATCACCCATAGCTGTTTTTTAAGTGTTAAAATGTTTTAGGTGTAAGTGTGTGTGTGTGTGTGTGTGTGTGTGTGTGCACGTGCATGGTGGTGGTGCTACTGCTGTTGCCCCATTTACCTACCCATTAGCCTTATACTTATTAGTCTTCTTTCTTTGCAACAATCAATTAATGGCTGACTAATTCACAGAAAACTCTCTCTCTCTCTCCCTCTCTCTATCTCTCTGTCTCTCTCTCTCTCTCTGTCTCTCTCTCTCTCTCTCTCTCATGCCAGGGTGGAAATGCCACATAGCCTAATATCAACAGGAATAAATTGCACATCTTTTTCAAACAGAGCAATTTCTCCGCCATCTGTTCACCAACGTAAATCAGGGCTTGTTGATGTAAACCTCCTCCTTCTTCAAACTCCCCCCAGTGAGGACTGGAGCAGGCAGCTCGCCTAATCCCCAGCTCCCCTGCCCTCTAAATCATCCCTGCATAGTAATGTCGCTATACATATTCACTCCCGAGATAGAAATAGGTCTATATGCAAAATATACTAAATGCAAAACCCAGACTTTGGTCTCATTGGAGGCTCGTGAATAAGTAGAAACGGCAAGTGTTTGTGCTGATTTTCCAGCTGAATGCACTGGCAAATTGAGGATGAGGTAAATGAATATAAGAAATGACTAGATAGAAATGTCCAAAACTATTGTGTTTTAATAACTAACTTTTTTAGTTCCATTAGAAGAACCAATCCTAAAAAATATTGTGGCCAAAATGTGGCCAAGAACATTTTCCTTATTTGTTTAAGTGTACTTTAATCAAAATTGTTAAAAATCTAACAAGCAAAACACACTGCACAATACAACTTCTCTATTCATATTATAATATATTCATATATTCAAAAATAGCTATTGATTATTGCTTTACAAGAATTCCCACAGTTGTTAGAAATGCTGACTGTATTGTATCATGTGTTGTTGGTAAGTTTAAAGAGGTTTAAGAATGTGGACCCACACTCCAACAAATCAAAATTCTTCACACGATCATACTCTTCTTGACATATTTATTGTATAAAGTGCAAAAGTATTTTGTGAAGAATTTCGATTTTTTGGACAGCAAAGACAAACACAGCGAAGGCGCAGTGAGTCACATTTGACACCTTGAACAAGTTTAAAGAGGTCAAATGTCCTGACATTTGCAAGTCTGAGTATTTCCATGCACACACACACACACACACACACATACGCACACACGCACACACACACACACACTCTTCACTCATCCATGTATTTGTTGTCAGTGCTATTATGTCATTTAGGAGAGCCAGGAAATGTCAAGCTCTGACCCGCACCATGACTCCCGTCTCCAGCGAACCTCTGACAGTAACACCCCCCACCCCACCCCACCCAACCCCACCTCCAGTTCTAGCTCTAGGCTCGACAACCCTCTGATCCAACCATACAGATGTTTCCACATCAGCCGATAATCCAGCCTAGCCCCCTTATGCCAGGGATTAACACCAGCCAGGTCCAATCCAGGGACAAATGTGGCTGGGGACAGAAGGAAGGAGAGAGGGAGAGAGAGAGAGAGAGGAGAGAGAGAGAGAGAGAGGGAGAGAGAGAGAGAGAGAGAGAGAGAGAGAGAGAATCATTCACCCTATTCCCAAGGGCCAATCTACAATGTTTTTTTCTTTGAAAACAATAATAATCTGCAGCAATCTCAGCTGTGAGCATTTGTTTTGTGTTTCATTCGCAAAATTTGCAGGCAAAAAGGGAATTTCATCATCATTCAAAATTACTGTAGGTGTACAGTAATCTTGCATTATTCAAATGAAAATGTTGAATAACTCACTTACACTATCTATAAATATATATATTACATAGGCATTTTCCCAAAGTCCAACCTCTCTCCAAATATTACAGAAAACACTAGTTCCCCAGGGCGGAAATAAACCCATAGAGACATTTTTATCATTTTTTCTACTTACAATGTTTTCAAACATGTTGTACAAAACATCCAGCAAAAGTTTGAGATACAATAGTTCAAAGTAACATCTGGCCAGATGAATACTTTGGATCAATGGTTCAGCAGGAACAGGTTTTAATGACAACAGATGGCTTGACAGGATTATGAACGTCCCATCACACACACACACACACACACACACACACACACACACACATATGCAAGTACTCATGCAAACAGACACACACAGGCACACGCACAGAGTGAGACCATAAGATAAAAAATCCAAAACGACTGAGAGTGTTTGAGTGGGCTTGGGACATTTCCAAAATCATAGAGCAAAGAAGGTTGGGAGTAACTGTCTAGCTAAGTTACAGTAATAATATTACTTGACTGTCTACATTTTTTTTTATTAAAATTATTAGTTATTAGAAGATTTTTAAGTAATATAAAGTTACTACAGGACTACCCATTGCACACCTGACTGTCCTGGAAGGGGGAATCCTCTCTCAGGCCATTTTTCCCTTAAGTGGTTTTTGTGGGAGTTTTTCCTTGGTCTCAATGAGGGTCTGAGGTTGAGGGGTTGTCGTTTTCATTTATCGTTTTCATTTACAGTATTGTTTCATAATATGGGTGTTGTGGAGCTCTTTGAAACTGTAACTAAGGCCTATATAAATAAACTTGACTTGACATACAATCCTCTGAGTTAATTTCTTACTAAATTAATAGATAACAAACACTCTCTTGGAAAGAGTTATTTGAATTTGTTCATGAAACTAACTGAAGTAATATAATAAATAAGTCACTACTCTCTATGGCAATAAAGTTGACCAATTTAATGTAAACATAATATGTAATAAATTAATGAAACAATTCAAATTCCTGTGAAAACCTCTTCCTTGCCTGGAAACTCATAGCAATGGTGGCAAGGTAACACAGTGGAGGAGAAAGATAAAATTGCTGAAGGAAAATTTTATTTTTTTTATTCAATCTTGTTTTTTAAGTAGACACCAATTGTCTTATACACAAAGATTCATTAAATACTGCCACATGAATAATTTTATTCCTAAATTGACAAACAGGTACTCAGACAGAAGGACAAGCTGGTAACCTGACTTATACATTTCTCAGAAATATTGCATAAAAGCAGGCAGAGACTTCCATAACTTAATTAGAACTAGTATCTACAGATGTAAAACAAAGTCTGCTCATACATTTTCATGTACCTAGAGTTTCACCACAGACCCAGAAGCATCGATGTCTGGTGTTTGTGACATGCCTCATGGATCTTTCTGGAAAGAGATTCATTGAGCCGCCTCATAACGCAACACAGCGCAAACATGCCTTTGATTAAACTTTCACTAATTAAAGTCTCTCTCATCTTATTAGCCCGCCTAATTGATTTCATTTGTCTTAGCTCAACTATTGGCTGTGACCTCTACTTAGTTAATGAATTAATTGATTTAGCCCAAGTGTATTCGGAGGAGTCAAAGAGGATTTTGACATCTTGCCCCTTTAATCTTGCTCACAGTAGACACTTTGGGTCATGATGGCAAAGTATTGCCATAATTTGGATTGCAATTGCCACTCCACAAGGCTACAAACACAAGAATAAAGTTGACTCTGAAAAGTTGAAGTAGTGCTTGTGAAATTTGTCTGTGAATAAAGAACTAGCCTTGACAATATTTAAAAAACACCAGTCTTCAGTTACTTTCACACTTTGAAAGAGAAAAACTATACAGAATATCAAATCTGTACTTTCACTGACCAACCTCCGAGTCCAAGAAGATGAGGCAATGCTCTAAAAGGTCTTCAAGTTTTAGAAGAGTAAAGTGAGTCAATAATATTGCCATAATGCATGATTAGAACCAGTATACATCCTTTACGAGGGCACTTGGACACCCAAATCACCAGCGTCCACTTTATTGACATCGTTTTTCTTGATAATGGTACTAGACAGAGGAGCTTCCTCAGCTTGGATGCTTTTATTAACCAGATGCAGAGGGGAAGGCAGCATCAAATCTTGGCACCATTTTAGTGGCATTTGCAACTGTAATGGTGCTGTATCTGTCCATTTATCAAAGAAGGTAATAATGTAGGAGCTGGATATTGTTCAAATGTGCCTATATAGAGGGAAAAGGGACAGTTTGGTGCAGCCATGCCCTTGAATGGGTTGTTTATGGGTGGTTCTGTGTGTAGCCGTATTTCCTACATATCTGGGGTCAAGTCAAAAAAGTGACAGCATCCTTAAAAGAAAACACTCATGGACTCATGGACTTGGAAGGCACTGAGAACAGGAATGAAACCTGAGCAAACAGCTCCCCCTAGTGGTGGAAAAGCAGAATGTTTTATTCTTGTGCTCTTACTCATAAGTAAGTGAGAATGTCCTGAGATGTTTAGAAAATGAAAACAACAGGAAAATGGTAAGTGGGAAAAATGGAAAACAGTGGCCCAATAAGCGGTTGAGAAGATCCTCATTTGATATTTTGAATTGAATTTTATAGAAAAAGAATGATAAAAAAAAAAAAAAAAAAAAGTATAGGCCTATGCTTTCAATATATTCCCATGAGCAGAATAAAATAGATCTCACATTGTGAAGCACCAATTGGGAACTCCCGCATCATAACACTTTCTTCTGTTTGATCAGACAAGTGATTGAGACTAAAGGAGAAGAAGCAGCCGATCTCAGGTGGTCAACACAATCCTGACAAGACTTTAGAGTCTGTGCCCAATTATATAAAAGAGACAGTTAAAGAATGCGTAACTGAACATTATTTTAGAAAATTTTCTCAGACTTTTAATTTAGGATTTTAAATAATCAAGTGAGCATTTTTCATTTTCCTGATGTAGCCTATATTGTTCTGTTAAACCCATGCAGCTTGAAAGTTTCATAAACATTAAAAAGACAGTTTTAACTGCCATGTTACCTGGCCAACATCTGCACTCACATGGAGCCCGTTCCCACAACTCTGACACCTCGCCCTTTGTCAGGGCCAGGTTTGCATCTGACAAGCAAAGAGAATCTTACAGGCAAAATAGTATGATGGCCCAGTAATTAAACAGTGCAGAAAAATATTTAACTCTGCTCTTCTAAAATGCAGAAACTATGGAAACCACTGTTTTATTGCTGGTATCATTATTTTGAGTAGAGTTTGATGGATATGAAAGATGAAACTTTTAGTAATATTAATAAAAAATTATATATATTTATATATATATACATACATAGTATATATGTGTATATATATACATAGTGCTGTGCAAAAGTCTTAGGCATATGTCAAAGATATCCATAAAGCGAAGATGCTTTCAAAACTAATGAAATGAAAAGTTTCTGAATAATAAAAGTTTCTGAATAAATTTACAATAAACAGCAGTCTACTGGCACACTAATGCAGAAAACAAATACACATCTAAGACTTCTAAGAAATTTATATAAAAAATCTAGGGTGCCTAAGACTTTTGCACAGTACTGTATATATACATATATATATATATATATATATATATGTGTGTATATTATTTTGTGCTTGTTAGTTTTATGATTTGATGAAAAGCTATTCCTTTGCAGATATTCTACAGATACAGAAATGTCACAGTAGATATTCTGCTGTGACATTTAACTGAAAAATAATACTTTTTTCTATGCCTAAACCAAGGCTTCAATGCCGTAGTTAATGGTCTTTTGACATAACTATGACCTTGATAAGCCACAGACCAAAGTCATACTGTAGCAATAACATTATATGAGAAAATGGTTATGAAAGCAAACACTGAATGCAGTTCTACCAGTGAATTCAACTCAATCATGCACAGGCACTGTGGCATGTCCTTGAGTCTCAAAAACTTTTTTACAAAAATCCTTTATGGAAAATACTTGAGAAAAATAAGCTTTTGAGGAGTACGAGACATGCAATAATAGTGTCTACAACTGAATGTGGATGGTTGGTGGGAAGTGGGTTTGAAAACTGAACTCTGCTGGCTGAGGCCACACTCTGTATTCTTCTCTTAGCTTCAGTGTTACATCTAGATTGGGGCAAATCAGACATTATTTGATTTCAATGAGAGTAGACCGAGAGTGACTATTGGTAAACTGGGATTAAACATATAGGTCTCTCCTGATCTTATTCACAAATGGGATTTTTTCCACTCTGCCTAGATCACTCTGCCACTCTGAGTGGTGAGTTCTGGACCTCAGGGTGGTCTAATGAGTAGAGGGAGGGACTGCTCCTCAATTGGAGGATCTGGGTTCAAGCCCCTGTTTCAGCAAGCATCCGCCCTGCTGAAGTGCCTTTGAGGGAAACACTGTAGCTAAACCTGCAGTCCAAACTCCCTGCAAGCAATGGAGATCATTGTTATATATATATATATATCATTGTTAAAGCGAGGTGACACCAGGAGGGTTAACACGCTTCGCCATGCCTATGTTTTCCATAACAGCCTGGATTGTATATAAATATATATACACATATATACATACACACACACACACACACACACACACATATATATACATACATATATATATATATATATATATATATATATATATATATATATAATTATATAAAGTTAAACACAGTGTACAAAATGTATTGTCAAAAAAAAACCTAAAAGTAGTTTGCAAATTTCTACATTTTTCAGAGTGTTGTTGTTGGTTCTTTGACATATTAATTAATCTTATTTATTTACTTATTGTTCACATTTCTTGACAAACACAAGAAATACAGCAGATTTATATACCTATGTGAAACTTGACTAGCAGAATTATTAAACACATTGAATTGTTTCACTTATTTTCTGTCATTATTAATGAACACGAACAGTGCATTCTTCCAAAACAGGCAAAAATCCTTGAAAACATTATCAATTACCTAGAGTAGGTGCATTTTAGGAAGAAAATGTGCGTGCTTGCTGACAAAATAATAGGTTGTATTTGCTTGTGTGTTTGTGCATGGAAGTGTGTGTGTATGTGTGTGTGTGTGTGTGTGTGTGTGTGTGTGTGCGTGTGAATGTACATGTGTAAAAGAATGGACTGAAATGTCAGGGATGCACATCGGGAAAGACAAATGGGGCGTAGCCCATGGGCAGAAATATGTGTCACTAGAAACTGAAATTGAATTATTTATATTTGAATCTGAATTGCTTAACTTGAATAATTGCATTAAAAAACTGAATTTGAATCACGTAATTTGAATTTGTATTATTTAACTTGAATAATTTCATTGAAAAATTGAATCTGAATAGCATAATTTGAAATTTGTTAGTTTGAAACTGAATTCCAATAAACTTGAAACTGAATGTAATATTATGAAATTGAATTAATTTGCTCTGAAACTGTATTCAGTTCTCACAATTCAAATTCAGTTCTCGTAATTCAAATTCAGTTCTTGCAATTCAATTTCAGTTTACTGAGACACACATCCTGATCGTTGGAAGAGCAATCAAGTGCAGATTCACAATTTCAGTTTCTAGTAACACATATTTCTGCCCATATGTAGCAGAAGAGAAACTACTTACAGGATGTCCAGATTGGCCAGAGGTGGCACTCGAGGCTCGGTAAATCCAGTATGAATTGGTATCAATGTAGGTTTTGTACAAAATCAGAAATTATGACTAGTTTAAGTAATTTTGGAGGGAGGGGCGGGTTCCTTTACTTTTCAAAAGACTGTCCTTGTAGATACTATTAAAATATCACATTTAAATTAAATATACCATCAATTATTGAGAAAATTGCATTTTTATTTAAAAAAAACTGCAGCCCTTGCCAGTCGACGATCATTGTGCCATCAATGCCACAGGAATCCAGATGGTAGAGCAAAGACAGTGGAGTATGGCTGCGCACCCCTACACTCACCCAAATTTTCCTCCTTTCTGCAAACTTCTTGCCCACCCCACCCCACCTCCCAACCCCCAAGCCCTGTGGCAATGTGGACTGGCAATGGGTACAGGACAAGGATGTGCAGCAAACAATATATGCAAGTTGCTTCCTGGAATATCCGTACCCTGCCGTACCCTATCCCCCGTATCCGACTCTAAACTCTGCATGGAGATACAACCTCATCATCCACGGAAAGATCCCAACAAAAAACTAAACATGCGTCCTTGCACCTCTATTTACCTCTATCTCACACCTGTAGACCACAACCCTGAATATAATTGGTCAGGTTTACGCGAGACCATTTACAGCGCAGCAACCGAAGCAGTAGGATTCACCACAAAGCGCTACAGGACTGGTTTGATGATAATGCAACTGGCATTCACCAACTTACCAAACATGAAGCCCACAAAGCCCTCCTGACTGTGCACTCACACCAAAAGCGTCCAGCAGTCATTCATTTTCAATGAGAGCTGGCGACAAGGGGCTGCAGACAGCAGCAGCGAGTGCCGCGATGCCAGCAACCAGAGCGACGAGTTGAAGTTGAACTGAGGCATAGGCGTAATCGGCGGGGGGGACGGGGGGACACGTCCCCCCCAATGTTCAAAGTAGGCAAAATTGTCCCCCCCAATAAACGGTGATATATAATATAATTGGTCAGGTTTACCTTTTTTACCGTTTTAGCCTTGAATCGCTCACCATCCAAACGAAGGTCCAAGATCGGTGATATTCTCCATACTCTTGTATTTTTGCTAAATCCTATACGCCCGACGTGCAGTATCCTGGCGCTCGGCCAAAGTAAAGGCTAATTTACAATATCTCTCATTACATTATGACTAGCCAAAATGCTACTTTAAGATATTTCAGAGATCTGTAATTCAAATTACTGGAACTACCACTACTAGGACTGCTGCAGCAGCTGTAGTAGTAGCAGGAGCAGCAGTGGCAGCACCCAGCATATTCCCTGATAAAGCTCTTACTGTGGACTTTGACAAGGCCCTACAAGTGGCGGGTTTGCTTCAGCAGGGGGCAAACCGCACCTCAACCGCGACCGCCAGCTCTTCAACGAACCGTGTTTGCTAGCCACCACACCACCTGGTCCAAATTTTCAAAATTAACTAGAAAAAAAAATGTAAACTTAAAAAAAAGCCGGCATGAGAGATGCGAGAAACACCACCAATCGGTTGCTCCTGCTCCATCTCTCGTGTCTCGTGCCAGTTTTGACAGGATTGCGATCATTTGAAGGCTTTCACAGGGTCCTCATTTCTCTCAGAAACACATCTCAGTGAACTATTAATTTAATATAAGAGAAAGTTTCCAAGCACGCCCATCAAGCATCCAATAGCTACTGGTCTGAAATGAGCACCATGTAAAAAGGTTCCCAAAGACAGCCTCTTGCCACGGTCCAAGCATCAGCTTTACCAGCGCCCAGGGGACCTTACCCAGGGGACCTTCAGCTTCAAGCTCAATACCTCCAGCGGGGCTTTTTATGCCCTGAGCTGCTGCGATCAAACACGTCAGAATTCTGATTGTGATTGTAACAGAGTTGTTATTACATGTATAATTACAGTAAACCTGTTATTTTAATTTGTATACCTGACAGTTTTCTTCTACCTCCACTTCTGCTGTCATATAGGCTACAGTATGTACAGTAAGAGCCCCACCTCCTGCACCCCTCCTTCTCCTAGCCCTCATAAACTTCCTGTCCCCCCTTCACCTCTCCCCTTTTGCTTTGTTCCCCTATGGGAGAGGTGGGTGTCATTTTTCCTCCTGTATTATCACAATCCATTTTATAGTTTCTTATCATTCATATTTCTATTTTTGTTATCCCTACTGTCATAAAGTCTGGATACACCTGTTAGTTTATAGACTGTCATTTATTGGCCCTTATATAAAGTTATATTTAACAACGAAATCTGCTAGCTAAAAACTGTATGAGTTAAGCTAACATTCCCCCATTTTTTTCTTCATTAATTTCATTTGTGTAGGAGCTGGAGTGACATATTCACTTGGAGGATTTGTTTTCTTTTATTTCATGTCAGGTATGTTTATTGTGTTTTAATTTATATATATATATATTTTTAAGTTTTTCAGTACCGTTGTATGTTTGATTGGATGTCACATGCTTCTTAGATGTGTGTGTGTGTGTGTATGTACGTGGTTTTCCGGAGCTTTTGATCGTTGTTTGTTTGTTGTATTGTGTATTTAGAGCAAAGAACTAGGTCAAATTCCTTGTGTGTGGAAACATATTCTGCCAACAAAGTGATTCTGATTCAGTTACAATACGCACAATAGCCGAAAGTTAAACGGTATTTAAAAAAAACCAACTGTTGTTTATAGACGAAGTACATTTTGCTTGCTAAATAATAAACAGGGGAAATTGTTAATTTGATAATGTCTGTGACAGTTAATGGCCGGCCTGCCGACTAGCTCTAATACAAACTTGATATTGGGTGGACACAACCAAAAGTGATATCTGCAGGGCTGCTTGAATGACCCGCCCCTGGCGACGGACTGGCAGTGAGCAGCCAGCGACCAGACCGCCCGGCGCTGCTCACAATTTAGGTTTTTGGTGTGAGCGCACAGTAATCCCAGACACTGAGATCCTTCTATTCCCAGGCCAGAGCCAAGGTCCAGCGTGGTCTCCGTGAGATGGAGGCTCAGCGGTGGGTCCAAAAGTCTACCAAAATTGAGTGCCTCGCAGACTCTAACAATACCCAAGCATTCTATGATGCCTTCAAAGCCCTATACTATACCCCCAGGAGGCAGACAATCACCCCAGTTTGCTTCCTAGATTGCAATACCCTCCTCAAGGACCAGCAGCAGGTTCTTGACCACTAGACTGAGCATTTCACACATCTCCTTGACCACTTAAACCTAGTCAACCCTAATATCCTAGACTCACTCCCTGACTTTACACCTGTCCTCTGCTTTGACACACTCCTCAATTCTCCGAAGTAACCCAAAGCTGTCAGAGAACTAAAAAATGTGTCAAACCAGATGGGACCCTGCAGAGATCCTGAAGTCTTGAGGCTATCCTCTCACAAGGCAGCATAATCTTTGTTATCTTGCAACAGCACCACAATGGAGTGCAAACCAGAGTAATTATTGGTGGCCTCTAATCAGAGGCTTTCAATGTACAGGTTGGTGTCAAGCAAGGATGTGTCCTTGCACCCATAATATTCCATATCCTTCTCAATTCCGTCACACAAATTTCTCACTACACACTGGCACTACTGATGGAATCTACCTGCAATACCCCTTGGATGGAAATTTGTTCAATCTATCCAAGCCCATACTCAAACCTGACAGATCTTTAAACTTCAGTATGCTGATGACTGTGCACTACTGGCCCATACCTCCAAATCCTTGCAGCATGCCCTCAATACAATACCCTCCCTGTATCAGTCAGTCAGCCTCCAAGTCAACATGCAAAAAAAAAGAAATAATTGCCCAGCTCAAATCTCCACTGCCTTCCCCCGCGTTCAATGTCAATGGTGTCCCTCTTAAAATAGAACAGCACTTCACTTACCTTAGTTCCACCCTCTCCCTGTCCTGCTCCATTGATGATGAAGTGCATCAACAAAGCCTCCAACTCTTTTGGAGGTCTCTGCTCCAGAGTGTTCAAAAACAAAAGCCTGAGGAACAGTACAAAAACAGCTGTCTACAACGTTGTCCGTGTCTCTACCCTGTTGTACAGCATTGAGACGTGGACTCCATATCGGAGACATATAAGAATGCTGGAAGTCTTCCACATAAGGGCAGATGATGTCACTTTTTAAGTTGAATTCATGTTTCTGGAGATGTTGAAATTGCTGTTACCGTGCTTATTATGCATTTATCAAGTGGCCAAAACCAAGGGTGAATTTTGAAGCCATAAGGAAGTGGCAGCAGGCAGCAATTCCTCCAACATCCGCTAGGGGTCGGCTCCAAAAAGACTCCAAATGCGGCCCAACTCCATGCAAGTCAATGGAACCACAACCCAAGCTAGCTCAAAATATAAAGTCAATACATTTTTTTGACAAGAGGTTATGGTCTCAGAAGCTAATTTAACTTCTTCTAATGTGTGTCCTCAAAATAATCAGATCTGCGGAGCTGCAGACAACCCTCGCTTTGGTTGCACTGGCTCCAAAAAATGTCAACATGGCGGCGATCATAAACCCAATCTTTAGGCTTCAAAACGGCCCTTCAGCAACCTATGGGTAACGTCACACTCACTTTTTTTTTTACAGTCTATGGTAATCATGCACAAAAACGCCTTTATGTCTAGTATGTTAGAATGTACTGTAATGGTCTTTTTTCAGGTCTACCCCAAAAATCTATCAGATAGCTACAGCTTATTCAGAACGCTGCTGCTAGAGTTCAAACTAAAACTAAGAAAACTGAACACATTATACCAATTCTCAAGTCTCTGCACTGGCTTCCAGTTTGTCAAAGAATTGACTTTAAAATACTGTTGGACATCTACAAATCGCTCAATGGTTTAGGACCAAAATACATCTCTGACTTGCTCTTACCATATGAAACCTCTAAACCCCTTAGGTCATCTGGGACCGGTCTGCTCACTATTCCCAGAGTTAAAACTAAGCATGGTGAGGCAGCATTTAGTCATTATCACAGAGCTGGAACAAACTCCCAGAAGAACTCAGAAGAGCTTTGACCACTTTGACCACCGACTAGGCTCAAAACTTTTTCCCACGGCGCACCATGCAGCCGGGGGCAGAAAGTGGCAAATTCAGGTCACTCAGTCACTCAGTCAGTCACTCAGTCAGGGATGGTTTGCGCGGAGCCTGCGCTTCGTCAGATGGCCTCTAGAGGGCACACCGTGGGTCTGCACAGGATCTGTGCTTGTTTATTCTATACTGCCTATGCAACTTGATCTTTATTCTCTTTTTATGCATTTTAATTATTTATTCATTCTCTCTTCTTATATACTTTTATCTCTTTTTATTTGTTTTATTTATCTTATCCTGTATCTCTTATTTAATGTCTTATATACCTTGTCTAAAGCATAAGCCTATGTATACGAAATGTGATATATAAATAAACTTGCATTGCCTTACCTTGCTTTGTTTCAATTATCCAAAGTTATGTTTTTTGTTTTTTGTTTTTTTTACTGTCCTGTCCCACTATATCAAATTTCACCAAAACAGTGACAACCAGGATTCTGCACTACCATATCATGGTGTTTGTTACAGCCATGGGCGTATTTCTATTGCCATTACAGAATCCCAAGCTTCAGGTGCTACTTTTGGGAAATCTGTAACCTGGAAGGAAGAAGACAACTCATCCAACTAATGCACCCCATGTGATATGGTGTTTTTTTGAATGAGGATACGGAGCAAGGATTGGTAGGAAGGGGTTTGATGTAGAGTGGAGAGAGAACTTCCTGATAATGCGAGTGGCAACAGCACTGTATAAACTTGTAAGCTGTGCAGAATACCAAGTTACAGCCAACCAGTTTGATGTGCACAAAAGCACTGTTAAGAAATTTGTGTACCTGTTTTTCAAGAGCTTGGTGCTGGTTGTGCAGGTGCTGAGGAACAATAACCATGATCTTCCTAGGTTCTTCAATTAATTATTGTATAAAGTACACCAACAGTCTTCTGTCTATATTAAAGGGTTTATTAAGGGTTTTTATTTATGCATTCATGAATGGGGAGAAGGACAATACAATCATATATGCTGTACTCCAAAGGGAGTTACTTGTTGTACAGTTGTATTGTAGAATAGAGCTTTACTACTCAGCCGTCTTCCACCTACTGACATGGCGTGGATCTGTCCATTCTCACCTGAGCTCACTCCTAATGATTCCCTACTCTATATATAACCCACCCATTTCCTTTGTTCTGGCTGGCAGCAACACTAACCACATGTATGTGAGGGACCTCTGTACTTGTGTCTCAGGTACACACCTATGGCTATGCGGGACTGACGTGAGTCTATTCCTTTCTTTATATATTGTTGCACTTTAATGATTATTTGTAGATTCATGTAGTTTGAATGTGATCAGATGCTTGTCCAATGTATGTTTACTATCATTGGTAAATTCTGAAATGGTCACCTTGCCTGTTTGTCTTGAGACTGCAGATTGATAGTATTGTGTGTAAGTGTGCAGTGCACATGATTTATTAACTGTAGCTCTTAAATAAGGAGATCATCAGTGGTAAGCCTACCCTTGGGTAGAGTACTAATAATCACTGAATTCTGTTAGGTACCTAATTTTGTGTCCGTTTTGTAATGGTATGCATTGGATTATTGGGTATTGTAATTCTTGTCTGTTCCTCTGTTTATAGACAAAACCATAACCAACCACAAATCATAGCCTTATCATCTTCCATTGCTCTACATGTGTGCATGGTGGCAATAAATGGCTTAAACGGATACAGCAGTTGTCCTCCTTGCATTCTTACCGATGCACCCATGGTGATGCTCAAACTCATGTGAACAAAATCTTAGAGATAGACTTGTTAGAACTGGTTCCTTGTCTGAACTGGTTCTTCTTTCTGTTGAGTTTCACAAGTGAGCCATATGATGACACATGATGCCACATATTCCACAGTATTCGACAATTCCCCCCTTTTGTTCCATAAGGAACAATAG
Organism: Centroberyx affinis; assembly: GCF_046629955.1. Lineage (NCBI taxonomy): Eukaryota > Metazoa > Chordata > Actinopteri > Beryciformes > Berycidae > Centroberyx > Centroberyx affinis. The sequence goes on along the minus strand of NW_027281170.1, from coordinate 20,149 downwards.
TATACATTCATCTGTACAGGCCATCCTTCGTGATGTGGAGCTTAAATCTTTCCATAACATATGGGAGATAAGCTGAACACGGTTCTCTTATCATGGAACAACATCTTTCTTATCAGGGCATTAACAGGTAAAGAGAAAGCATCATTTCATCTTTTTGCCATTGTCTGCCTTGGTGTTCCAAACCAAGGCAGACAGTATTCTGTGACATCCCAACAATGTTGATGGTTGCAAATTCATTATCTTTGAATTTGAAAAATACAATACAAACTCGGAAGGTTAATCAGAACTTGCCATCCCATGCAAAAGACCACAGTGTAAGCACACAATGTATCTCCTATATATCTTGCTGCAAGACTTCCCTGCTAGCAAGCTGACTTTGGCTAACAATGGCTAGGTTGCATATTTTGCAGCAACCCCACCAACATTGGCCCAAGACAAAATTACATTGGTTTGGCTTGCTACTTGGGTTATCTCTTATATCAAATGATAGTGGACAATTTTAAGAACACCAGAAGGGTGTTCACACTGTGCATAGGGTGATCTTAAAGCAGGATTAACACTTAACTTGTTTTAGTCCCCTTTCACACATACTTTATTAACCCTAGGTTTATATGAACAGAGATTACCAGCAGAAACTGAATTTGAATTGCATTAATTCGAATTTTTGATTCTTGAATTGAGTCATTGTGTCCAAAAAATTAAAGTGAATTGCAGAATTTGAATTTGTATTGTCTAATTGAAACTGAATGTAATGGTTTGAATTTGGTGATTGTTGCTTTCAACTTTAAGCATTTATTTCAAACTAGTTCGACTTGTAAAAAAAAATCAATCCTCTGTGCTTTCAAATTCAGTTTTTACAATATGTGGGCATGGCTAGCTTGAGGTGTGTTTGTTTTCTGGGTACTGTTCTGGAATGGTACAGTAGGTTGCTAGAGACATGATTGGGACGGTATTATTACATTTTGGATTAATTTTGTTTTATTACATCGTAATTTTGAGGTAATGCTCTACTAAAACCAGACAAGTACAGTAACCCCATATTATGTGGACAGTGCACTATGTGCAAAGAAGATATGATCTACAGTGAACTAGAATTAAACATATTGGTCCATCCTAACTATAGTATAAAATGTGATCTGCTTGCGGACTGTGCCTTGACTAGAACTCACCTCCCTCTCATAATCAAAAGCATTCAGTGGACATTCAGTGACAGTTAGCATTCTCTTGTGGATGGAGGAGATACCCTCCCATTTTAATAAGCATTGCCTCTTCTCTTGGGGTAAGTCTTATATGGCCAAAGCTGACATCAGTCCTTGGCTGCCACTCAAATTATTACACTGTGAATTTCATTAGTAAAAGCAATCATAATCTGCAAGCAAGGTAATTGGATGAATTTATTCAGTCTCTATGACAGCTTTATGTATGTTTGATTAAATATTATAAGGTTTGTTTTTCTTATTTTGCATAATACACCTTTAAATCCTGAGCAAAGTGATCCAGCACACTATTAACAACTGTAATAAACTCTTTTTAAAAAAGCCTCTGTTTGTGATTTATCTTCACCCGCTGCCGTCTGGCCTGCTGACAAATAGCCGAGATGTAATCATTTGGCCAACTCATAAATCTGCCCACTGAAGGTTACTTGATCTACAGAGAAAGCTGAAGAGAGGCTAGAACAAGTTTAATGTGTCTCACACAACCATGCTGAGGATCACACAGGCACACATGTGCATGCACCCCCCCCCCCCCCCCCCCCCCCCCCCTTACACACACACACACACACACCAAGACAAATAGATGCACATGGATGCATCAAGCTATGCTAAATGTGTCATATTAATTAGCAACTTCGTGAAGCCCTCAGACTTAGACATATTGGTTTCATGTGTAACACTGGCCATAACTTTAGGCCTTGAGAATAGTTTCTGTCTCTCTTGCAAATAGTATTTTCTCACTTTGAAACACTTGCATAATTTAACCTAGCAAACTAGACTTTTGCTGCAGCAAGATAGTAAGAATGGATGTAATTCTAGTTTTACTTTCTAGTTGAATGTGTGATCTCTAGCTAACTGGTTGGTTAAAAATTCTTTGCCAGCAGTAGTGTATTCAGTCACTCATCACTGGCAGAGTGATATTGCCTCATTGTTTCATTCAAACGTGGAGTGCTCAAGTCAGAACAAGGAGCTATTAGCCTACAAGATCCTGGTATTAGTTGTTAGCATTGGAGACCGAAGCCTGTCCAGTTTTAGGGGAAATTGCCCTCCTAGCCCACCTTGAACCTAAGGGGGCTGTGGGAGACTCTCTCTCTCTCTCTCTCTCTCTCTCTCACACACACACACACACACACACACACACACACACAAATAAAACAATAAATAAATAAGTATGATTGTGAATGATTTGAATTGTTGTAGGAATTACTAAGCGATCCACACACACACACTTGAACAACAGGAACATGTATTTTTAACAAAATGAAATGCGAGCATTTTTGAGGGGCGCTTCCCCTTTAATTCGGCGTTGTCGTCAGCGCAGGGTGACTCGTATATTTTGCGACAGGACGTAGAAGCACCGGCTTGCCGTCGCTGCATCGGCCTCGGTTCGCATACAATGCAGTGATTTAGGCCAAAACGTCTACATCAGTGATTGTGCATCGGGGGAAAATAGCAATTACTGTGTATTTATAGTGTAGCCAAATGCTGAAATGTGCTAATTTGCCCCAGTCGTCTCAGAACCAAACAGAAACTCTTTGGTGAGGAGGAAGACATTCGAGGAATTTTGCATGTGAGATTACCGTTGCTTCTGCATGATCCATTATTTCTGGACTAGGACAAGAACTAGAACATTAACATATTCTTTGTTTAAAAGATAGTTGTGCGCTAGCCTGTGCTTTTATCGTTTCAAACATAATAGACGGTCGTAATATGCAGGTGTAGGCTTATGGTCAATAACCTATCCCATAAATGATACATATTGCCTATCAAGACTTTGCTGTCTTATTTTTTATATTAGAAAATAAATAATGTATAGGCCTGCATCTTAAGTATTTGTTTCTTGCCTTGTCTCTGTGTGTGCATGCCTGTGTGCACTATGTAAATGTAAATCCATGACCAAGGTGCAGTAACATAAATGTGTGTTCTTCACAGAACCTTGTTGCATTTCGATGCCCACACCAACCAAAAGAAAACATAGCTGACTGGAATTCCATATAGGAAGACTGAGACCATCAGCAGCCAAATCTCAGGCCTGGGCTCCTCCTAAGAATCAGACTTAGCTCCACTACCTAATGATGTTAACTGCCTCTCTGGAAGCAGCAGTCGCGGAGGACTCGGCCTGTAACTGGGACTCCTGTGTGCTGCGTGGGGCTCAAGTAGCCCACTCATGCCTGTGATCCCCATTCCTCGCCGGGTGCGCAGCTTCCATGGCCCCCACACCACCTGCATGCACTCGGCCTGCGGGTCGGCACACACCGCCCAACTAGTGCACACCAAGTACAATAACTTTGACCTCTACCTGCGCTCGCGCTGCATGTACAGCTTCCTCCGCTTCCTCCTCTACTTTGGCTGCAGTCTTCTGACCTCCCTGCTCTGGGTGGCACTCTCCGCTCTCTTCTTCCTGCAGTACATCAGTGTGCGTGTGCTCCTGCGCCTGCAGTACAAGCTGTCCGTCATTCTGCTGTTGCTAGGACACCGCCGCCTTGACTTTGGGGTGCTTAATGACCTGTTCATCTACAGCATGCAGGTCACCATGTTTCTGGTGGGGGGGCTGGGCTCGTGCTTCATGGTGTTTGTGGACATGTAGCACCACAGGAGCATCATGGGAACTGAAGCGGTGTCCTACGTGGACGCTGTATCCCCTCCACCCAGCAACTTCAGAATTGCGTGGTTTTATGGGACAGGACGCACCTGTAGCACTTCCCTGGAGGACTGCTTTGTATCACACTCAGCCCTAGTAAAAAAAAACAAAAAAACCTTAGACATCTAGTCATAAAATCCTATAGATTTGCTTTTCAGATATGATAGAATCCAATCAGAATGTATTGTATTTTGTGTCTGTGTTTCGATGATCCTATTGGACAGTCCTCTACAACTGTTAGTCCTGTACAACTCTGATGAAACGACATGGTTTTCAAAAACCTGGAGCTGAAGATAAAGTAGGACTTCACACAGGATTGCCGAATATAATCCAAAAGGATAGTGTCATATATTTTTCTCATAATTTGGAACCAAGTGTAAACAGTTTTCAAATTGGAATCCTTTTTTGACTAGAACATGCCAGTCTACATACAGTAAAGGAAAACAGTTTCCTACACTAAATGTCAAAGTCTGTGTTGCACAGAAACTGACTTAACACATGACTGATGTGCATCATGGCTGTGTGATGCAAGACAGTCATTTGTGCCAAAATGAACAGCCCAATAGTTGGTGTACAAAAGCAAAAGCATACCACGTTTCCCAGGTTGAGACAAGCCTTATGTTAGACTATGTTGTGTGCAATTCAACACAATACACCAGATGGAGATTATATGATTTATGTTGGATGAAGTGACCAAAAAAAAAAGTTATCAGCTACATTGCGGTTATTGTTGTTTGGGGGGGCGGGGGGAGTGAATCCTTAAGTGACAAACATACTTTTTTTGTAAAGTTATTTAATAAATTTTCTGTTGATCAAAGGTACTGTGTTTTAAAATATATGGAAAAAGTGAATGTGTTTACATACCGTGCTTTCTAATACCTATGATGCCTCAAGCTGTGTCATAAGAGTGTGCGATAGTTCAGATTGAGGGTGGCTTCGGGTCAAGCGCTCCATCCGTCGCCCTTCACATGGTTTCAGAATCTCTCTGACAGACTTCTCTGTTTGGCTTCCCCCAGCACACAATCACCACCCACAACCAGACTCCTCTGTTTCTGCCAAGCATAACAATGGAAATGGCTGTGTCCCAATCACCTTATATAGTCTCCTTTTCACATGGCCTGAAGTATGCCTACAGGATCTAAGGACAGGACGGGCTGAAGCACTGAAAGGAGCCTATCCTGGCTTATCAGGAATAGTAAATATAAGGGAAAAAGTGGGGATATGGTGGTGGATTTGGACTAAGCCTTTGCATATTTGCTCTCATTTGAAAGCATCACCTTAGGACAGAAGTCATTGTAGAATGGGGAGGTATAATTTCCATCTCATCCTTGCCTAGCACAGGAAAACAAGCAAAAGAGGCAGTGGGATACTATCAGGACGCTGCCTTTAGATGTGAACTTCGTGGCATTGAGGCTGGTAGGTGGCCTAGCCGAGACATGCTTGAGACTGGTATGGCCTCAGGCTGTAAATGGATAATCAGTGGGCAACAATAACCTATTGTTCTGAGGATCAACACATCATATGCCTCATACTCTGAGCCAGTCCGATCTAACAGCACGGTCCAACCAGAGGCGAATTATAAAACGTTGATTGCCTTGTAATATCAATGTAGTGCAGTAGATAGACTTAATGTTTAATGTCATACTCAATCTCTTTGCTTATTTCAGTTTAACAATTGAGGAAGTTTGCTTAGTATGGATGACGTGTTGCCAATTGTTTTCGTATTTGTGTCTTATTCATTGTTGTTTATTTAAGTAGGCTGTTCCACTCTCCACTCCTTCTTCCTCCAGTACAGGCCTTGAACACCACAGGACAGAATACTCATGAAAAATGTAAAACAGAGAAAAAGATATCTGCGTATGAAATGAATACTCTGGACATATAAAAGACCACTCAGGATGAATCAGAAACTGGTGATTTCACTCATCTTGGGGTTATCCTGCTTGTAGTAAAATTTTTAGTTGCTTATTGATCACCTGCTATTTATAGAATGAATAGAAACAGAACATCGTCATACCACCATATCTTACCATTATTCCTGACCTTTGATCTTGAAGTGGGCAGAAGGATACAGGTTAAAATGCCTAGTTCTAACAGGAATGTAGAAACCACATGAGCCAACAAGTGCATTTTTGAGAAACTTGTGTGTATGGCTTGTGGTGGTATGATAAAACAATAGATTTTCTGCAAAAAAAAAAAAAAAAAGCAACAACTAATGACTTTTTTCACAAGTTTTCTCTTCCATTCTGTCCCTCAATGCACAGCTTTGTGAATTCACTTTTTTGGAAAGAGAAAGCAAACATGAAATCAGCTGCTATACTTTATTAGGCTCTACAATAATCACTTGTGTAGCTGAACTATGCTTCATTAGAATAATACAAATCCCTTTAAGTTCCTATAGGAATGTTATAGGAATATTATTGTGTTATTGTGAGATGAAAAATACCATAACTTACAATAACATCATTATAACCTCACTATAAACATCTATATGTCCCTATAGGAATATTACAGGAATATTAGTAATATCTATAATAATTATAGTAATACCATATAAGATAAAAAATATATATAAATATCATGAAGTATGATAAGTGGGTCGGCTGATAGTATTGCCACTGACCCACTATCTGCCCCCTCCCAGTAAAATTCAGAATTGATTTTAAAATTCTTCTGATTATTTCTAAAGCCCTGAATGGTTTAGCCCCATATACATTTGTGATCTTCTGAAGCCTTGTACACAGAGACATTAGATCTTCCTCCTCAACGCTGCTCTCCATCCCAAGGTCTAGATTAAAAACCAAATGTGACCCTGCCTTCTTTAACATGTTTTAAGATTTGCCATAACTTTTATAAAATAGCTTTTACATGATTCTAGGGTCTGTCATTTTATTATATATTATCTTTTTTCTTTTCTTTTATTTATCTATTTTATTTTGTTATATTTACTGCACTTTGAAAGCATGTTTATTTTAATACTTCCCTTTATTTTATTGCATTTTGTATTTTTATTCTGTTGTTTTTTTGATTTGCTTCATGTTTGTAAAACACTTTGTAACTCTATTTTTTAAAAGGGCTATAGAAATATTATTCATTATTATAATGTATTATTATTATGATTATGATTATTAGGACTGGTACAGTGATTTTTCGTTAGGGTTTGAAGTTCATAACCAACACCACTGAAGAGGGACGATTATTGAGCCAGGAGGGCGAATGGGACAGGCTGTGATAGTATTGCATGCCTTCAGTACAGAAAAGTTGACTTGAGGTCACCGGCAGCAGTTGGCGCTTATAATTTAGGAGAGTGGCACACATGCGCATCATAGCCTGAGCTGTCATCACACAAGGACACGTGAGGTAACCACACATGTAGATTTGCTTTAAGAGCACACAAGGGACCCTTTGCCCTATTTATAGTCGCAAATTCGCTCCCATGTTTCTATAACATACTGCATCCAGTGTTAGGACTAAATCGTACCGTAACTCTATGAGCTACTCTAGGTTTGTGAATACCTACAGTACACCTTTAAGCCCGGCTAGAGTGCATTGAGTTCATGTGTCCGTAAAGGCGCACGATATGACCGTAATTGCTGAGAGTCGATTTGCCGCGTAGACTACAGCAGAGCCGTATACAGTAACCTGGCAGTTCCTCCAAAATGTCTGTGTCTTTAAAAAAAAAAAAAAGTCTTTACCGAATGGTGCATGATGTCAGGCTGCTTGCAGTTCATATACTGTTCATGTGAGCGGCATTCACTTCCTGCAAAGGGACAGAAGCAGGCAGAGAGAGAGAG
>NW_027281170.1:0-10000 GCF_046629955.1 Centroberyx affinis | reverse complement strand
CTTCTGCCTTAGATTCATGTGATGGATTTAAGTGGTGCTGCGTGAAGTTCAAAAGCTTGGTTAGAAACATGTCTCTCACCCTTTTACAGTTTTGAATCCCACATCGGAGTGTTTTATTGCCCATCTGTTTGTCTCCCTATCAGCTTTCCCCATGTAAAAAAAATAATGCGACAGTGGGGATTTTTCATATCCATAAGTGTACCTGCCAGCCTATAGGTAACATAAGGACAGCTTTTATCTGGGCATTTATGACATTTTCCTTCCCCCTCACTGCGGGGAAATCGTTTCGAGGTAATGTGGGTTTGTGCTGCCAAGTTTCTATCTTCAATGTTTAACGCAACATACATGGAAAATGTGTGGGACTTTTTTTCTCTTTCTTTCTAAACGGAGGCCTTCCAACGCCACTCGTCTTTGACTTGGATGCCTGCCAAAGGTTTGTGATGGCTCTCAACAGCTGTATTTGTCTCTGTGTGTGTGTCTGTGTGTCTTTGCGTGTGTCTGTGTGTGTCTGTGTGAGTGTGTGTGTGTGTGTTCTTGCTGTGTCCCGGGATGCCCTTCCTCCATAGGCCTCACATTATACAACATTCCACAAGGGGGCCCGGGGCTGTGGAACTGGGGAGTGTCAAGGAGAGAAAGCGACTACACACACACACACTCACACACACACACACACACACACACACACACACACACACACACACACACACGTATGACCAACACAGACACTGAGAGAGAGGGCAAGAGAGGGAGAAAAAACAAAGGTTGTGAGGTTCTTGCCTCATCCTTTATCTGACACATAAAAGAACATGAGGCAATGCTGTCTCATTATGGGGAGGGATATACTGTAAAAAACCATATGCAGGTTAAAACTTCTGTAACCTTCCTCCAATGTGTAGTTAGACTTAGTTTGTGTAGCATTATGACTGTTACTTGAGTCATTTGTAGAGCGTATGGATAAAATCACCTAAAAGTTTTAAGTTTTTACAGTAATTACAGTGAACTCCCCGAAAAAGTAACTTTTAAGTATGTGAAAGTTCTATTGTTTCTTTTACAACAACCATTTGAGGATAGATGGCCTTAATCTTGTTAACTCTATTCTATGATTTGCTTATATGGGGTCAAATTTAACCACACCCATAATCAGTAGGCCTGCATGCGACTAATGTTAAAAATCATCCTTATTAGAGATTTGTTCTTGCAGCAGATTTGCTTCATTAAAAGATACTTATTGACCTAGACTAGTTGTAAAGCCTGGGAAACTTTCCCATTGTGTTTAACTCCCACGCCACACTACAGAGAGGCGGTATGAAAAGGACCCTAACGCCATTCATTTGCTGTGTGTGTGTGTGTGTGTGTGTGTGTGTGTGTGTGTGTGTGTGTGTGTGTGTGTGTGTGTGCTCATGCTTGTGTGCACTAAGCACTTTTCTATGTGTGTGCATGTATTCGTGTGTGTGTGGCCTTTCCTGAGACAATGATGAGGCAATGTCCATGGTACGTGATACAGTGCAGGCATACATCATACATCATCAGCCTTGTATTTTCTGTTTAGCGTGAGGCAAGTTCCCTGTACGACATCTCAGTGCTTTAAAGCTGCTGCTGGTTGTTACTGGACTGACTGGTATGTTATTGTTCATGGGACTGTTCAAATGAAAATAGTTAAGGTTCACTGTGAAGAATTGGTATTGTTGAGCCAGTTTAACTTGTTTGCTGACAGGGATCCAATACTGATACCATCAAGAGAGCTTGATCACATGTTACACCTGTTAATATGATATAAATTATAATACTTTTTCTGGCCAAATCAATTGTACTGTACCGCCTATCTATGTAAGTGTCTATGGCTTTTCCTTGAAGTGACAACGTTGTTATTCAGCTGGCAAATCAGACCAAACTATTGCCGGGTCAATATGGCAACACAGGAGTGTTTGTCATGTAGTCTTTCCTCTTGGAGCATCTTTCTCAGAAAACCACATTCTGGTACATTCCATGTACCAGAGAGATTGAAAATGGACTGACAAAAAATAGGTGTTTTTCTTAAATTTATAGTTGGGTTCATTATAAATGGCTATTATTTTTTTTATCATATCACAGATGGCTTTGATGGCTTTCACCATCTATCAAGGTTTGATAAAAACTTGACAAATTTACTATCATTAAACACAATTTCCCGTAGAGGAAGAACATCAGCTCAACTTCGTGCATGGGCTGCATAAAGTATAAACCATAAGCTCATTAAATGCAGATTAATAGTGAACAAAGTTGAGGGGCTAAACCCCACTGACTTTACCCTGTCCACAGATTTCCCTATCACAGTCAAAATATAACATTAAGTTGGGCATCGCACCAAATCAGCTTGCATGCCAAAAATGAGAAATATATTGACCAAGCTAAGCTAAGTTAGGTTAAATAAGCAATGTTCCAGTGGGGCTATCTGCTAGCTACAGTAGCTACCAAGCAAGCTAACATTAGCTGTCAAGCAAGCTAGCTGTGTTACTCACTGGTAAAATTCCTTACATGTTGGTTCAGGAAGAGGAGAAAGATGCTCAAAAAGAGAGACGGTATTGCCATCAAATATGGCTAACTGTTTAGCTATCCTAGCCGCCTTTTGATGGAATGTGCTTAAGCGCTCATTGAAGTCGGCACAATGTGCATTTTTCATGTTGTTTTAGCCTATCTGTTGTTTTTGGAAGAGGAATAATGTGCCACTAATGGTTTTCCAATCAGAGACAACACGATACTTGTGTGCCATTGTTGATGGAGTAAATGGTGACTGCCAAAGAGCACAAAAGAGGGCTGGGCAGTTCCTCCTCTAGTGAGGTTCTTCTTAAATGAGTTTTGTACTCATTTAATATGTAATATGGTTTATTTTTTTATTTGGTCTCATGACAAGTCCTTGTAAGCCCATCCTGTATTTAAATCCACCTGGTGAAAACCCAGACTGGGGGATAAGGCAAAAGATTCATATTTGAGTCTTTTCATGATGTAGTCGACCGTTTCTTTTGCACCCTTAAAGTGAATTTCTTATGCCCCCGATGGTATGAAGAGGATATAGAAGGACCATGGACCTAAGTTTTGTATGCCTTCAAATATTAATTTTGCTGCATTACTTTTATACACAGATGTGAACCAGCTTAGATAGAGTCCACCTTCATGTTCAAATACAAAGAAATGGGGAAATAGCGAGAGAGCAAACAAGCAACAGAAAGAGAGAGGATCAGGAAAAGCTATTAGGAGTCTTGAAATGTAACTGATTTGGGGTGCTTTGGCTCACTCTGTGCTTTTCAGGAAGCCTTCCAAGAACTGAGACAATGAACAGTAAACATGGCATGTTCCTCTGAACAATTCCACATTAGATCTCAGAGATCACGTGGTCCCTTTTCTCTGAACTAACTGCTCCACAGAATGTTATAGATAACTGCAGCAGCTAAATTTCATGTTCCCTGTGTATGCACTGTAGCTGCACTTGACAAGGAGCTCTCACAAACAGACAAATGTGTGCAAACTCTCTCTCTCTCTCTCTCTCTCTCAGAGATTTCTGGTAAGTGACATGTTTGGCCGTTGGCATAATGCCTAGCAAGATCACATGGCATGAATGTCACGCCTGTGTGTGTGTGTGTGTTTGTCTTTGTGTATGAGTGTGTGTGTGTTGCATGTGTATACTTCTTTGTGTAAGACTAAGAAAAAAATAATTTACATTTGCGTGTGTGTGTGTGTTAGTGTGTGTCTGTGCATGTGTGCTTGAGTAGAGAAAGAAAAGAAAGGGAGCATGTGCACATTTGATTGTTCCAAGTATTTTCAGCATGAATAAGAGCACATACCCATAGCAGAGAGACTGCCAAGAGGTATGACGATGATGTCTTTCTGATACAGTCATGAGATCGCATTCCCAAACTAGATGGAAAATTAGATTGTGCACTTAATGATACTTTATAGTTGTGTTGTAAAAATGTATAACTTTGGGATTTTTGGTTCCACTGAAAAACAAAATATGCCTGTGACAAACCGGTACAGTACCGCTCTAAGAAATGTAGATGTTTTAAAAGTAAATTTAAAGGTAATTTATGAAGCTATTTCACCACATTTAACTACATCTGTGGCATCAGCTCATCTAACATTTGTGAAAGTTGTGTAGCCTTGTAGAGACTTAACTCAGTACAATTCTGAAAATATTCCCACATTTTCAACTAGTTGTTTGTGTAATCATTCTCAATTTTAAGTGGTACTATCTATTTTTTCTCCAGTTCTAGGCACCTTTGCCCTACTGCTTTTGTGATATTATAATATAAAAATAATTTACTTTAAGGCTGGGCTCAGGACAATCAGAATAACTTGTCTGGCTTCACCTAAGTAGCTCTAGAGAAAGTGTGTGTGGGCTTGAAACATTTTAATTCTCCCTATGTTTATAATGGCCTCATTTTAACTGGGGGCAGCAGCCTGAATAGATAGTTCAATTTAAGTTCCTTAGGGTTTCAATGAGGGAACGACATTAGACTTTGTGTGGAAGACAGACCTATAATTCAGGGGATGACACATACAGTCACACACAGACATGGACACATACATACAGTCAGACAGACACAGACAGACACCCACATCCACACTGAAAGATAGATGGAGAGAAAGAGGCTACTGTAGATGGCATTTACCCCTGCAGCCCACATCAATTTCCCATGCTCTTTTGCACTACACATTAGCGAGTTGTTGTAAACTTCAGTATGTGCTAAAGAATTCTGCCTGTAAATACAGATTGCTAATGAGTGAATTAGATACGTGAGGAAAACACAAGGCTGACCCCTCTCTGCGGCAATGACCTGTCCTGTATGTGCTCTGCATGTCCTAAGAGCCTGGCAGAATGCTGGTGTGGGCCAGTGGAAAAAGACAGGAATCTGAGGCGGGTAGTTTGCACTGCACAGCCCCCCCCCCCCCCACCACCACCCAACCCCCTCCCACCTCCACAGCTAACATGCGTTAGCAATTACCGCTAAATCACAGCATTACCTGACGCTCCCACTAAACCCGTGTTCCCTGTAGAAGGTGAATGCCACTTAAACCTCAATTTTCTCCTAACATTTATTGGTCAGTAACACGTTTTATTGCTGAAAAGTTAATCTATTTTGCGGTAATTCCGAACAGACGGCCGCAATTCATTTTACAATCCCCTAATTTACTTGTTATTTATACGCTTACTTTTTACAACACATTAATAGAAGTAATTACATTATTCTTGATCAAGAGCCCCTTCATAACTACATGAAGATCCTTTGTGTGAAAAGGTAAACAGGAGGTTACATTTCTTAATATTGTCCAACCTATCCTGTTGTCAATTCAAAATTAACTGCCAGATAAGTAATAGTAATAAAAAAAAGATCTTAAACTATGTCGTCAGAGTCTCTCGACTCACCTATGTATGCTTAAGTAAATATATGGCCAATGCATGGAGTTTTCCCAACTCCTGCTGTGGTTGCGCACTGCCTATTTCCATATTGTTTACCCAACTCCGACCAGGGACAGAGATAAACAAACTCTGTCTTCACTTAGGGCAGCCAGGAGCCTTTTCAGTGTTTTACCAGTGTGATGAGGTTATCCAAGGTGACATGTTATTTGAGTACATGTATATGTGGAGTGTGGGAGTGGTGTTACTGTCACGGTACTGAGCAGGCTCAGTCTGGTGCTGACTGGGAGATTCTGAGGTCACAGTAAACTGTGTGTGTGTGTGTGTTTGTGTGTGTGTATGCATACACTCGCAATATTTGTGAATGTATTCATGTATACTTAAAAACAAAAAAATCTTTTATTGTACATAACACTGTACAACACTGTGATTTTATCATGGGAAATCTTGTCATGAGACATTCTTTTGATTCACCAACCCTGGCCATGATATCAAACAGCGTTTCGTTCCCCTCCCGAATGTTTCCATGCAAGCGAATGAATTAAAGCATTCTGTCTGCTCTAATTCAAAAATATACACGGGGTACTCAGTTGATGTGGGCAGTGCGTGTATGTGTGTTTGTGTGTTTGCGTATGCCTGTCTGTAGACAGTGGAGCACTGATGCTGAAAGATGTGTCCTCGTTTTTGCACCGGGCTCCTCTGGCGGCCATGTTGGACCACTCTGATGTCACGCATGCGTCACATGGTAGAACATTCAGCTCAGAGAGGACAGAGTGGGGTGATCAAACTGGCATGTTTATTCTCTGCCTATCTCTCCCCTCTGTGTCCCCTCACTCTCGCTCTCTCCCTTCCACTCACTCATTCACTCGCTGTCTCTCTTACCGTCGCTCTCGCACACATCCCTTACATTACGCTGTCAACATTTCACACATTTCTAACAATGTTTCACTTCTAACTCCCTTAGTTGCCATGCCATTTGTCTTCCTTTGTCTACACATGTGGTAGACGGACATATCTCAGCGTTTTAATCTTTGCTGACTCATGCAGTACACAGTAGATTTTGTGAGTTAAGTTTTCGAGTTCTCATGTCCTGCATAGCTTGGTGTAACATACTTTGCTGTGTCCGACACTCAGAGGCCTGCACACACATATACACAAACAAACACACAATGAAAACCTGCATGCCTGTATTCTCTAACCCTGCGCATGCATGCCAGCTATGCATCCCGTATTATCTTTCACCCGTACAACTAATATGCACACTCATTTTTGTGCTCATGCAATTGCAGGGCTGCACACTGACATACTCTCATTTCATGCCATTTCATTCCGTTTTTTACTCACTCATGCACCATGAAAATCTAACCCTGCAGTAAACAAAGTGTGCACCAGCGACGCACACACACACACACACACACACACACACAGATCTCCCATTAAATCTAACTTAATTGCAGTCCTTGTGTGACAGTCAGTGACATTCGGCAGGCCATCTCATGGCCCCTGCTATCCGCAGACGAAGGTCACACCAAGAAGGATGGAAATGAAGATGTAGCACCCTGTCAAGTGTCAAGGCACAAGCACAAGTTCACGGCGCTAGCACACTTGGGCATAACCAATAGATTTTTTTTTTTGCATGTTTGCCTTTATTTATTGCCTTAAGTTGAGAGAGATAGGAAAGATTGGGAGAGAGGGGGGATGACAAAGGTCCTGGGCCGGATTTGAACCCAGGATGTCATGTTTACATGGTATGCAACCTAAACCACTGAGTCACCAGGATGCCCAACCAATAGATTTGTGGTAATTGACCATGACCTGAGGCGAGAGCGCAGCGGTGGCACACCTACCGGTGCACTTGTAAAAAGAGTTGGATTAAATTAGGATAAACTAATAAATTATCAATAGGTGTTGTACGGGCTGGCATCAATCATGGCCAATCAAATCAGTTCCTCTCATTCTCTTTAAAAGCTGTGGCGGCAGTTTCAGAATGGATGAAGATAGTCCAGACCGGCTGCGCCAAAAAAGCATCTCCCAAGATGAAACTAATGTCCTTGTCTGGGAGGTGTAGAGTTGCAAGGTGTGAATACAGCACCACCGTATTTGCCATCAGGGGCAGGTGGTAGAATTTTTGGTGGTAGAAAGTTGAATGCATTTTTCTGGAGATGTTGAAATCTCTGTCACCATGTTTTGTGTGTATAATGGTGCATAGTGACAGTTTTATGTTGGAAGACAATGATTCACACAATAACCTCCTGCAGATACAACTAATGTTATAGTACAATAAAGTGTGTTTCCATTATTTTGTTAGTTGGTAGTTTGTTTTTATAGTTTGTTTTACTTAAGTGATTAAAAAGGTTGCATACAATTGGCTACATTTACATTTATGCACGATAATGTTGCCAATACTGTGAGTAAGGCAATAGTCCCCTTAAATAATCCCTTTTATATGACTAAAGTACTTACTTTGTTTATCTAGACAGAATCGTGGACATCAGACTTATTTGGAAAAAAACAAAACTTGTTTCCTCTCCCACCACTGTGAAAATTTTTCCAAAACAATTTGATTCTGCACTACCACATCCTGGTGTGCATCGCAGCCATAGGCCTATCTCTATTGCCATTACAAAATCCCATGCTTCAGGCGCTTCTTTTTACATTACTGCTTCTGCATTATTGCTTTAAATGCATTATGATCACATTTTATATGTGCATGTAAACGTGGCTCCTGATTGAAGAATTTATATCAAAGTGAAACAGGCAAGCATAACATACATAAAAGGAGTTTATGTGATTTTGGAGAGGTCTATGCATGTGCACCTTCGGCAACTAAACCCACGGAAATAGCACAAAACGCCAGTGCTTGTGCTAAGCTGTGGTCTACGTAGGCAGAGGCACAAGCATAATTTTTGATACCAAAATTGAACAGCGGCATACAATTTGTATTGGCGCTCCCCTCTAGTGCGCTTCCCTGCCCATTTGGGCGCAATTGATGTCATGGCGAGTCACGAAATTACTGAACGGGCACAGGCAGGAAAAAATATGCTTGCGCCCAACAAAATTGCCACTTCACCATCGCAAGCTCACTATGCTTGATCTGTGCCGGCACAAATATATAGGGCCCTTAGGTGATTTGTATTGGCTATAGCTCGTTCAGATGAAGCTGCTAAGTGAAAATGTCCCAGTATCATATATACTGTATAAACAAATGTTAGTTTGTGAGAGGATACAGGTATCAGGCTAGTTCCACTGCTCTTTTAGGTTACTTAAACTTTTGAGTTGGTATTCACGTTTTTTGAGTTAACTCAACAGGAACTGGCTGTGCACTCTGATGAATTTTACATTCCTTTTACATTCCTTTTATGTAAAATGCTTGTTGAATTGGGGGCGGACTCAAACTTAATATGGATGAGATACGTTTCTTCCATTAATTTTATCGGAAATAATTTCGCTTCACAGTTGTTTTTACTATGTTGAGTACTCATAAAGCCTCATAAGACTTAAATACACTTAAATACTTAAATAAGAACAGCTTAAAGTACTAGTGCTATGCAGAATGACTGTTTGTGTGAATGTGTTTTTATTTTTGACACCTAGTCACATGGCAGCTGTGTGCAGATGTCATTATATGGGATTGATTAATTAGAAACCGTGTCCCAAAATATGAGACATCACATGGTAGTCATGCTGTGCTATACACACTACTATATAGACAAATGCCCCTGCTTAACATACACACATTCATTCATTCTCTGTTGATGCCCTGTGAATCATTGCCTTTATCGCTATAAAAAAACTCCACAGACTCTCTTTCTCCCTTTCCTTCTCAGTACCTTCCTTTAAAGTAGGTAATTGGGGAATTTCTGCTCTTGTGTGTCAGGGTGTGTTCAAGATGTCTCTGTCTTGCGTGAGTCCTGGATTTGAGTTTCCTCGCTGCGTCAACGCCTCACTCAGCTAAATGAACTGGAATGACCTGCGGGTCCCTGTGGTTCTGCAATATCAGTTTGGCATTATCCAAAAACTCAACTGTGTCTTTGTCCTTTTACACTTCCCCTTTTGTTTTCATGTCTATCTATTCAGTCCTCCTTCCTTCTATTTTTGCTCTGTCCAATAGCAATACTCTTCTTCTCCAGAAAAAAGGGAGTCTGGGAAACCTCTTTGATGGAGCTGACATTTTGGAGTCAGTAGCATGGAGGTGGATTCTGTCCTGATAGGAACATTATGTGTCAGTTTGTTGATGTCGCTTGGCTTTGTCTCTTGCCCTGCTCAGTGGAGTGGACACCAAACACAACTGTTAGAAATCAAATTATATAGTCATTAATAATAAGTTATATATAGTCATTAGCTATACCACTCACGTTTTGAGTATGACTGGTGCAGCCGCAGTCCAAATTCCCCCTAACTATAACATAATATAACACAAAGGGCCAGGTCTATACCTTTCTATATATTTAGGCTATGTATAGAAAATAATGTTTTATATTTATAACATACTGTATGTCTATACATATATATATGTTATATTTATAACATACTGTATGTCTATACATATATATATGTTATATTTATAACATACTGTATGTCTATATATATATATATATATATATATAT
>NW_027281169.1:47500-73770 GCF_046629955.1 Centroberyx affinis | reverse complement strand
TCAACTATTAAATTAATCGCCAACTATTTTGATAATCGATTAATCGGTTTGAGTAATTTTTTAAGAAAAATAAGTCAAAATTCTCTGATTCCAGCTTCTTAAATGTGAATATTTTCTGGTTTCTTTACTCCTCTATGACAGTAAACTGAATATCTTTGGGTTGTGGACAAAACAAGACATTTGAGGACGTCATCTTGGGCTTTGGGAAACACTGATTGACATTTTTCACCATTTTCTGACATTTTATAGACCAAACAACTAATCGATTAATCAAGAAAATAATGGACAGATTAATCGACAATGAAAGTAATCGTTAGTTGCAGCCCTACTTAAGATCACTTCACATATTGTGATATTTGTTCACGTTCAAGTTTATTTATGTAGTGGTTTAAAAAACGAAACAAGTTTGTAGCGAAGTGCTTTACAGAATTGGTGATAAAAGACAATGCAAAGAATAAAACAAGACCAGAATAAAAATGAAAGAAGAATCAGAACACATAAGAGCAGAAAAATAAAATAAGTAGACATACACACACAGACAAACCCGTATTGTTGCTGTGAAGAATATTCAGCTATTAAGTGGTATGGCTTAGTTGACAGTCATCTTATCCAGACGCTATCAGCATACTGAGCACAGACCAAAACCTACAAATCCTCCCCCTCAACTAACAGGATAGTTAACCATGCAGGCAGGAGAGAAACAGGAGGTAAACTTTACAGAAGTTGGATTTTAGTTTGCCACTTTGGGTAGAGCAGCCAATCAATAGCCTGATTGATACAGAGTCGTTAGAGAGCGTGTACGGTTGCCAGCAGGGATTGATAACAAGCAAAGGCCAA
This sequence comes from Centroberyx affinis, assembly GCF_046629955.1. Lineage (NCBI taxonomy): Eukaryota > Metazoa > Chordata > Actinopteri > Beryciformes > Berycidae > Centroberyx > Centroberyx affinis. The sequence goes on along the minus strand of NW_027281169.1, from coordinate 72,933 downwards.
AGACTGTATATAATTTATGCATTATCATCTCAAAGGGTTACCAGCCAGTGTGACATGTGAGACTTATCGATTTATCCACAAAAGACAAAGGTAAACCTTTAAATTACGTCAATATTGTACATAATCGGTATTGGTATATCTTTTCTAAAATATATAACATATTATTGTATGTATTCTACACTATAAGCATATGAAAACCTAATGAAAAAACACTGATTGTTTCTGCGCACGTCTTCACTTTGTGTAATGAATGTCGCTCCTCTCTGTGGAACATAAATCAATGCACAAAGTGTATTTCTTCCTTTTTCAACTAATTTGCCTTTCTAAACTTTCAAAAGTGTGTGGGAACGTCACTTATCTAATACAATTACTGGTAAAAGCACTTTTTTTTTTACTTGTATATTACTTTGTCATTACTGGTCATTCTAATGCTAGTTATTACGTCTATTTTACTTGGATATTGCTTAGTTATTTCCGTCATTAACGCGTAATTAAAAGGCCTGTAATTTAAAGCAGTGGTTCTCAACGTGGGGTCCGGGGACCAGCAGGGGTCCTTGGGGGGGGTTCCAGGGGGTCCCCAGCAAATTGATGAATCGTTAAACTTCACCATTATTTCATTTACAAGAAGTTAACACAGTTAGAGAATGTAGAAGAATGACTGTTTTGATCATAGTTTCACTGTTTTCTCTCTACCTACAATACAGATAGTCATGGGATTCTGGACAAAATCATATCTAACAATAAAAATATTCTCAGATTTGGGTCTGATAGACAAAATCTCATTAAATGGGGGTCCGTGGCTCTAATGTGGACTAAATTAGGGGTCCTTGATATGAAAAAGGTTGAGAATCACTGGTTTAAAGGGTTACCAAGAGCAATTTTACTGGCAAATTTTGGCACTTGGGGTGGGTGTTATTTCAGACCCTGTACTGATGTAGAAGTGATGACAGCTGCTCTCATACAGGGATGAATAGATGGGGGATTCCAGAGTGGAGGGAGTTAGGTGTTGGGGAAATCGGTGTCAAAACAGGAAAATAAGCGAGTCGTAGAGTCGGTGTGATTGGGTGGCAGCGGGACATTTCGGGTCGCTTCTTGGCATCGCCGGTGTGGAGGGAGAGACAGAAAGACATCGTGTTCCCTGCTGCCCTGATAGCAACCTCAATGAGCTGGAATACCAGGCCGGTCAAGGCTGCCCAGGTCTCACCGTGGCTCTGCTGTGTGTGTGTGTGTGTGTGTGTGTGTGTGTGTGTGTGTGTGTGTGTGTGTGTGAGCTTCCGTCCCTGGGTTTGGCGACAGAGAGGAGAGGCAAGGGAAAGGAGTCGAGCACTCGGTGATTCACTGATGACAAGATGCAGAACACGGACAGCAGATTTCTTTATTTTTTCCCCTCGGTATCTCTGCTGCGTGAGGAGAAAAGATCAGGGGGGGCCGCCTGAGAAAAATGTGGCCTTGTTGATACGGAAAGTACAGATGATGAGTAATGCTGATTTGGACGGGACGTGTTCGTCCTGCTAGAACTTACTGGCATTTCTTCAGTATGACCGTGTGTGTGTGTGTGTGTGTGTGTGTGTGTGTGTGTGTGTGTGTGTGACGGCGGGTCTGGCAGCAGGGTGTGTGTGTGCTGTGTGGTGATTTGACACCAAACACACCGTCACCTGCAGATGGTGCTGTTGGCAATAGTTTGAGCCGGTGGAGGCTGTTTTATTCAAAAGGTGACATTTAACCCTGATTGTTACTCTGCAGAGTTTCAAACTCATAACCACAAGGGTGGAAGTAACTAATTACATTTACTCATGTTACTGTAATTGAGTAGCTTTTTGTGTACTTGAACTACTGCTTTTGAGTAGTTTTTAAAGTCAGTAATTTCACTTTTCCATTCACAGTGAGCAATCAGAGTAATCTGGCTTTACTTTTGTTTGTTTGTGACCTTTATTTTGTGATTTCCAAATTTTCCAATGAAAGGAATCTAGTTTGAGCTCTGTCCTCTCTCCTTTTAGAATCACGTGGAAAAGATTTTTATATTTACTTCAGTAGATTTTTTTTACACCAGTACTTTTACTTCTACTCAGTATCGACAAAGCAACAGTACTTCTACTTGAGTAGGACATTCTAGTACTCTTTCCACCACTGCATAACCAGATTCATTCAATTACATTCAAAGTCTAGGAAAATGTCTACTTTTCCTAGAATAAAAACCTTAGCAAAACCTTAGAGTTTGCATTTATTAGGCCTGTATATAGTCTGTTGATTGCTGAAACATTTTTCTTCTTTATTTTTGTTATTAACTGTTATTAACATCTTGGTGCTGATATATCTTATGTCCTTCTAGATGTTTTTTGGTACCATGATCCTGTCTCAATAGCAAATGGGTAGACACTGGACACACTGCAGAATGAAAACCTAAATAGCTCTGTTATTGTAGGTATAAACTTACATATTCATATTTACAACTTGGCTTACTGAACAAATGTGTGGCAAAACTAAATTTAGGAAACAGAGAGAATAGGCATGCTCGACTCAAAAACATAAACTTTATCCAGTGCCGACTCAAAAAAACATAAACTATAGAAAAATGTCTGCACTCACGTATTATGTGTTTCTGAGTCTTTAATTTGCACAGCAGCAACAGCAACACACACGTTTCAGCCCTTGGCCTTCCTCAGCGTTTCTGAACTAGGACAAGACAGAACCAAGCCTCCCCCCCGTCAGACTCATGGATGACTTTGTCTTATTGATCATTTATTGTCTCCTGTCTGTCTCTGTGAGTCGGTGCAGGGAGTCGCTCCACATCGTCCTCCAGCCCCTCGGCCAGCGGCAGGGCTCAGACTGACGGGCCGTCCGACCTGCTGCTGGAGACCCCCTACTACAACTTCTACCAGCCGTCCCGCTACCCCGCCTACTACGGCAACCTCTACAACTACCAGCAGTACCAGGTGACCAGAAATAACCACGCTGTTTGAAGTCATTTTCAGGTTGAATGGTGGGTGTTTCGCTGCAGTGTGTCGGTATCTACACGATATGTAAACGTTCTCCCCCGTCCCCCCCGGCAGTAAAGTACTGTGTTAATGTGAAGTATGTTCTGGAAATGCTTGATGCTGGTCCCGCTTGTTGGTTCGCCCAGGATCTGTGTTTAACTTGGCTCGCTTCAGGAGATGATGATTATGCCACCGTTCCAAACCACTGGGCGAGCACAGTGAGAGAGACGGGTGTGTGTGTGTGTGTGTGTGTGTGTGTGTGTGTGTGTGTGCCTCAAGCTACACTGCAATTCCTAATCTCTCTTACATTGTCCTGTTACCTTAAACTGGACCTGCAGCTAGGGTTCGAACTATATGGGCTTTTGAAGGCCGATACAGACATTTTTGTATTGAACCTGCCGATACTGAATATCTTAAAAAAAATTCCATTTTCATGCCAAAAACTGCTAAGGATTCAGTGTTTCCACCCAGAATTGTATCCTTATCAGTGTTGAAAAGCCTCTGAAACAATATTTAGACCATTATGTGACACTAAAACTCTCCATTGAAATCCAGACTAATGAAATAAAATGAAATTCTTTTAGGTGGGCCAACAACTCCCACTTCACCTATTCAACATTAGGGGACACTCTGGGATTCATTAGGCCTTTATTTACAAAAAAACATTGAACAATTAAATCACTAAATAAAATGTGCAAAGAAAATAACATTTCATCGCTGGTTTCACAGTCAGAGGAATCTCCATCATATCAGAGGTGGCCAATATTAAATAAAAGCTCACTTATCCAGCCAGCACTTTGAAATACACCTTTCATTTTTCAATCTTGTTACAATCGTGTCAAAATACTCAGGATCCTTATGATGAAGATCCTTATTCTCATTCAAAAAAGGGATATTTGACTAACTTTTGCATGAGTGATGGCTACTCATGTGCAGAAATACTGTCACAGCAGACTTACTGAAGGCATTTTTATCGCTGGTCATTACATAATCTAACAGATCAGTGGCCTAATGTTTAGAGCGATGGTCCTCACACTGGAGGGTTCAGAGTTCGGCCCCTGACCAGCCATACGAAATATTTTTTAAAAATGGGACCCGAAGCCTCTCTGCTTGGCACTCGGCTTTAAAGGAGACAGATGGGTGTAAGCCTCAGTTGATGGACTGATGTCCTGTGGAAAACTGATGCTGTATGGATGCACAGTTGGAAGAGTTAGACAGTGCAGCAAATTTTATTATTGAATTTATTGAATTACTATGTTTTTTCTAACCCTAACCCAACCCAAAATCATTTGTCTCTCCAAGATCCATTTGAGTTCTTGCTTAAGAGAGCAAACAAATTGAGTATACAATGATAGATAAATACCTTTCAAATGGATTAAATATTAATATCAAAACTGAATTGAAATCTGCAGAAAAACATTACAAACTCCTTTATTTTTCTTTTCATCCAACTTGACAATAGAGGCCACTGACTGTTTCCTCCCTATAAGACTCTGGTTATAGAAGCAGGCTTGTTGCTGGAAAGTTGCCAGCTCACATTCCCGATCCGGCTGGGAAAACCTGGGCAGGGAAAGTGAACAGAAACACTCTCAGACTGCTGAGGTGCCCTGGAGCAAGGTGCTTAACCCCCCCCGCAGCTCAGGACTGCGGTTGGCCTGGTGTGAATGTATTAAACTGTGTGAACGTGAAAAGAAAACATCATTCACCAAAAGGCAGTGTGTTGAAACGTTTGGATTTATGACGACATTTATGATCTTTGTGCTAAAACTCTGAAAAGAAATAGTAAATTTTCTTTGGATGTAGTGATGCTGCTAACAAAACTGTATTCCTTTGTTTGGAAGAGATGAATGAAAGGGAATCGTTAGCATAACCTAAGAGACACCAGTGAGACATTATCTGGAGGCACACACACACACACACAACACACACACACACTCATTCACCCACATCTGTATATTCACACTGATTTATGCTTAAATGTATCTATATTGTGTCGGATGAGATGAGCTTGTGCGTGAAGCAAATTAGATCTATATTTCTTCACTGATCTCCAATGAGGTGGTTTATTTTTATGATGAAGGTTTGTTACACCGGCTCCGTCTCCAGAACCCCGCACCCCCCACCCCCACCCCCCCCCTCTCCATACCCCCAGTAGCAACATCTAGTTTTGGGGTCACTGCCTCCGCTAACCTGCCGGCACACAGCGGAGCCTGAATTGCAAAGGTTAATGGTATTGTCTGTCGGCAGAGGAACAAACCGCTATGCCTCAACGCTCAACGGAGAAAGCCAGCGCATTAATGCTAATCAGTTAGCGCTCTTTAGCATAATTTAGCCATCCCTACTCCATGAATTATGATTGGGGTGTGATATTTTTAGCAAAGTTGTCAGGTTGAGAGGGCCAAGTGCTACCGTTATTCAAATTCAGGTGCGCTAGGTACCACTTTTATGTATTTGCATAAAATACTCATTTTTTTTAAGATAGTGGCAACCGTCCCAGTTTCACTGCCACAAATGCAGGTGTACAGTTTGAACCTATAGAAGAGCTTTGTTAAAATCTGAAAAATGCTGTAATATGTTCTAGAAATAAAAGAAGCAGTTCAGATTTTTTTTATACTTCCTGAATTGAAATAGTTATCAAGACTAAATTGGTGGAAAAAGCCTTAAGCTGCTTTTCTCCTGTCACATCACCTGTCTTCTTTACCTGCCCAATAATAACGTAATAATGTTATAACATACTTGTTTTTATTACAGATTGTAGCTAAGAGGAACTTAGCTATGTTAGCTATGTCTGTTTTAGCCTTTCTATCCGTATAAACTTTTTTTTTTGTCATTTTACTCCTAGAATAGACTTATGCCAGATTTAAGTTTGTGGTCAAACAGAACCCAGAAGTGCCTGATGTATCGTTGTTTACACTAGATGAATATCACATATAGGTTGGCGTGTCACATCATTCAGCAGAAGAGAGTAGCAAAAACAAACATTCATTCATTTTTTTTTACTGCAAAATGTGCAGTAAACTAATTTAGTTCCTCAAATCGTCAAGACTAATAATAGCGATCATCACAGTATCTGTCAAAATAGTCGTGTGTATCGTTTTAGCCGTAGCTGTACATCACACCGAGGGGAAACACTGTGGTCTTTATCAGTGTGAGGCAATCTGCCTCCTCTCCTCTCCTCTCCTCTCCTCTGCTGTACTCTCAGTGGGGCTTGGCTGTCATGCAGGTGGGTAATGATAATATAAGGGTGGCGTAGAGCTGCCAGACATGAGATGGTGCCAGATAAGAGGACAGGCTGTTTCAGGGAGGTAAGGACGCCCCCCCAGGAGCCAGCAGGTTAGCAGGTGAGGTGAGAGGGGGCAGGAGTGTGTGCTGGAATTATTCCCATCAAGAAAATTAGAGATCTATAGACTAATTCATTCAGCAACGGCAAGAAGTGATAGTTCGTGTTGCTCACACAGTCTGTTCTCAAAGGATGTCGCTGGCTTTATTGAGGTTTTCGTCCGTCTCCCGTTTGCTTCCAGTGATTTTCTGTCTGCAACCAGCAACTTGAGCTCAATCTGTTGCTTCTGCCAAAATTGTGAATTGGCTTACCTAATATTTCCCCAACGCCGCCGCCGCATCTAAGACAGGCTCCAGAGATCATTATCGTCAGGTTATCTGTGATTGAGACCAGGCCAGTCACTCCTGTACAAACTCCTCTTTGGAATTTGTCTCAGAAAAAACAAAACAAAGTATTGCCCAAACCGCTCCAAAAGATGTTGATATGCGACCAGATTTGCCATTTCTGCCTTGGTGATGAGTGCAAGAAGAAAGGGGAAACCAAAACTTATCAAAATCCACCAAGTGTGGATTCAAACTTGCAGCCTTCTAGTCACATGATCAGCAAACCTTTAGGCTGCCACATCTCTTTACACAGAGTCACAGTTTACAGACTAGATTAAATTACTGGAATCATGACAGTTTAATCTTTCATATGGCTTGAACATGGAAAGACTCGCAAGATTACCATTATCATGATGGCTAAAAATGTGAAGATACTGTCTCAGTCAGGACTGCTAATTTCTGACCCATTGATTCATTCATACAGTTTTTGATGTAGTCAGAAATCCTGTCTTCACCAGTGGTAGCAGGAGTATAAACCACAGCAACAGTATAGTGGTAGTTGTAACGTGCAATAGCACATTGTAAAGAGGCGTATTAAAAAAAAGAGGAAAAAAGGTAAATATTGTGTTATGTAATACCAAAATGGAGACAGCTGTGGGTAGTTAAGTTCTCCAGATTTTGGGAAAAGACCTGCTGAGTTTCATAATCACTGTGTTCATCATTTTAAAGTATTTTGACGCACACTGCTCTTGCAATACGCCCGTTTATTTATTGAAAGTTAATGTTTCAATCCTATATTAACCCTTATCAGACTTTGAAAGATTTAAATAACTTTGAGGGTTTTTCCCTGCATTTTTAGTGTCCAAATTCTCAACTGTAAAATTTTAACAGTTTATTAAATGACAGCGTTTATAAAACCTCAACTCAACAGTCAACTGGAGGTTTGTGTATCGCTACTTTTAATGCTGCAAGATTAAGGAATAAAATAGTATTCACACCACTGTATGTTTTTATATAACTGTAAATTCATATGGTATTGCATGGAAAATTTTAAGCAATTTTGTTACAGTGTAGTGCAACCTGTGAGCACAGTGTACTGTGGTTAACTTTTTTATGTAAACATGACAAAAGTTTCCTTATGTGAGCAACTTCCAGCAAGACTGTTTTGTTTGGTGTGTGTCCTGCAAAACGCAAGCTTAGTGCACTTTCAAGATTCCAGTCCAATCTCTATTGTATTTGTCAAGGCCTAATACAAGAGCTGAGTGTAGCTTAAATAACAGTTTATAAAGCTGTCGGGGAATTGATGGTGTGGACAATACGGGGTGACATATTACAGGCTGACAGAAATCAAATTCCATAAAAGTGAAATTGAAAACCCTCTGCGAGGCGGCCTTGCTGCTGAGTAGACAGCTCGTTTTAAAGTTTTCAGAGGACTGGAGAAAGCCGGCGCCGCTTGTTGCAGTCCATTTTTAGAACAGGCCACGGACCCGTGAATTCAGCCACCACTAATTCTCTCGCACAGTATATTTTTTTTTCTGTCAGATTCGGCCGTTAAACTGCGGCCTGTAAAGGTTAGATGTCCGCTGTGGCAGACTTTACAGACAAATAGGCCGCTGTGGAAATAGCATTGGAAACAACAGTGTGACTGGAGTGATACGGTAGTGTTTGTAATCTATTTGAAGGTTTCCAATGTGGAAAGAAAGTGCTTCAGAATGAATGAAAATAAAAATGAAAATAATCACAAGGAGTGCACAAAGAATCAAGGTTTCCCAGAGAGCGATAAATTCAGTGTATTTCAATTTCAGAGCATTTTTTTCTTAGTCTACCATTGTCACCATTGGTATTATGTACATATTCTAGGCAAATGCAAATTCTACCATAGGCTGAACACTGTAAAGAGCCAATATTATTGGCAGTGTAAACAAAGGGTTTGTCCTATCACGTGTGTTTTGTTTATAAAAGAAAACAGAATAAATAAAGCATGTCATTCCTTTTCAGACTTAAACCATAAGTTACACAGGGGTCTGAAAATTTTGAATGTTTATTTTTCATCTGCAGATCCTACCCTTCCTCAAATCTATGATCAAGTCCACATTTAGTTCATTAGAAAAAAAACACCTAACTTATAAATAAAGGCACACTTCATTGCTGAAGAATGTCTGAGACTCACTCCTGTAACCTCAGCAATAATTTGTATTTTTTAAATATGCCTTGGAAACAAATCATTGGTTTATAAGGTTACATGAGAAACACTAGCAGTGTATCCTCTCGCCCAATAATAATAGTAAATGTTGGCTCTGTCTCATTTAGAAGGCTGGTGATGCAGTGTTAGTCCCGCCCTCCTTGGACACTTGTCACTCATCTTGATGTCTACTTTGAAACGGCACTGGCAAACGCAGCCAATCTGCTATAAAAAAAACCCAAAAAAAAACCAACAACACTGATGTTCGCTGTGTTTCTGAATGGATCATATCTGCTGCAGGTTTAGCTTTGCTGCACTTTCTTTTCTTACTGCTTTCTGCCATTGTCTTCTCTGTTGCCACTAGCCTCACCTCGATAGCCACAACCCGCTCCCTGCTGACCCCGCCCACATGACACGCCCACCGGAAATGGTATTCACCCCGAAAACATCCCAGCATCATTGAAAAGCAAATTTCAGGCAAACAGGGTGATTTAGGTCTGAACACACGGGGTCACAGACAGACACACACTGATAATGTATAAAATGATCAGAAAAGCCTGCAAGGTAATTGTTTGTTTATGCATTTTTACCAATGATTACCCCTATAGAATAAGAGAAACTGCATAGAATAAGAGAAACTTTTGTTTTACGTTTTTTGGTTGTCTTTGTGTATTTGTTTGTTTGCATTCCTTGTGCGTATCACTCTGACAGTGCCTTTCGAGGACTATGCTTGATGTTACGTGTGTGTGTGTGTGTGTGTGTGTGTGTGTGTGTGTGCGCGCTCAGTGTTGATATATAGACACATGTGCTATGTGTATTGTTTTTTTCCTTTTCCCTTGTCTCCAGATGTGCAATGTGTTGTTGTGCTGTGCATTGTTTTTTTGTTATTATTGAAAAAAATCAATAAACATATGGATAATGTATAAAATATCATATGGATTTATTATTTTAATATCAAAAAGTTACATATTGCAGCTTTAAAATACCCAAACAAGACAGCACCAACACTTGAAAATGTCGACATCCTACCCAGAAATAGAGTCTTTCTTGGATTTGTGACTGTCGCGCTTTGGACCTGTGATCTTTAGGAGTCTCTAATATTTTGGATGTTGTCTGTGCAATAAATTAAGACAAAAGCTTCGACCTTGTGTGTTAAATGTCCTGTGTGTGTGTGTGTGTGTGTTTGCCCGTGTGAAGCAGATGCCCCATGGCGACGGCATCCTGTCGAGCCACAACATGTCTCCTCAGTACCGCATGCATTCCTACTACTCAGCAGCCTCCTACCTGAGCCAGGGCCTGGGCTCCGCCGCCTGCGTCCCGCCCATCTTCACCCTGGAGGACAGCAACTGCTCCGAGACCAAGGCAGTCTGTGAGTGACACCCACACACACACACACACACACACACACACACTCACGCATACACACACACACACACACGCTTTCTCAGGCCCCATAAAGTTTTATCCAGACTTTATCAAGAGCGTGGTTAAGTACATCCAAGGGAGGTCTGCACTCAAGTCAAGGGCGCCATAAAATTTATAAAAATAAATAAGTCTAAAGTAAAGCTTTTTCACTTCACGCTGTATTTAGTTCTGACTTAAAGAGATAGCGGCTACACGTTAGCATGTGTTGCATTTACTGCCGATTGCCATGCTGCGTCTTGTTTATTTTCCACACCGGGAACCGGGTTCCCACGGGCCTAGAAAAATCCCTGAAAGTTTGTGGATTTTTGGAAGTCTTAAAAGTTTTTTTTAAAATGAATGGATGGTCTTGAAACTTTGTGATTTCTCTCCCAGTCTTTGCATCAACACTTCACATTCTGTGGAAAACCCTGTGGAGATTTGCATTGATACAGCAGCAGCTTTAAAATATATTATTTCACCAGGATTTCTTGACTTGACAAGATCATGAGTAAGAAGTGAGTCCTCTATGATGTCTAGTTTTGACCGATGTCACGTCTTACTCCAAAACATGGCAGTTTTGAGTCCTTGAATTTCACCAAACAAGAATTTGATGAGTGTGGGAACCCTGTGAGAATTGACATGAGTGAAATATGCACCAGGGTATCTGTTGAATTAAAGGATTATTATTTCTATAGCCCTTCATCACAAGCCTGTTTCAAAAGACTTCACGGAGCCGACCAGGATCTAACTGATCAACAATCAATCACAAAACAAAATGATGCGATACAGTATGCAACAAAATAAAACACAAGGAAAACAAAACAAAGCATGAGACACAAAATAGCATGTTGAGACATAAAGGGCCGACCTAACTACCTAGGAAGTGAAGCTGCTGAGCTACAGATCATTTTACTTCTTATTTACTGTCGACTTTTCTGTTCTATATTTCTATAAAAGATGAAACAATAATCAGTAATATCGTGCTCAGTTGTTTAACCCTTAACTCTGTAGGCGTACTGGGAACAATTTCTCATTTGCGATCGTTAATGTAATGTTAACAGATACACAACCATAGGCTGAAATTCATAGGCTTCACACTAGAGGATTTTTCCCACGAAAGAGCTACCAGACACCGGGTGTTTAGAGCAGCAAATGGAAAAGCTTTCATCAACTGGATATAGATTGAATCACTTTTGTGTTATAGAAATCAGCAAGAATAGCAAAACTGACATTAGTTTATATGAAAGTGGATTATTACTTTAAATGCAGCAGTTTGATCAGTAATCTCGAAATAGGGGAAGAGTGTTATTTGGGCAGCATCAACATCCTTCTTTCAGTGAATTCATCCCCCACCCCACCCCACCCCACCCCATCCTGCCCCGCCCCCCCCAAACACCACCAGCAGCAGAAACCCCAGCAACCCCCACCTCTCCCCCCCCTCTGCCTCTATTTGCTTATGACTTTCACCTGTCCACTTCCTGTGAGGGTCCCCAGTCCGCCTGCTGCGGTGAACCGCCACGCTCCATTACAACACAACAGCGGGTCTCCGCGGGTCTCAGCGGGTCTCAGCGGGTGGTCCCACGTTTGGTGTCGACTCCAACTCCAACACCAGAGAATAATAATAATAATGATGCATTTTATTTATATAGCGCTTTCTCAACAACACAAAGCAGCATAAACACAGCATTAAAATCAGTTTAATAGTTAAAACTAACAATACAATCAGAAATTATATTACTTCTCTAAAAAGTGGTACCAACTCCCCAAAACCGAGAAATGGGTGCCGTCTTTGCTGCTATTCTTTTTTTTTTTTTTTTTTTATAATAATACAAATAATAACGATAGGGAGGTCAGAGGTCAGAGTCAGCTACAGAATGGCAATCCCATAAAATAATTTGGTTTCAGCATCTCTTGTTATAAAGAGCAGAGAGGGGAAGTTTTCTTGGCTGTGACCACTGCCAGGTTCAGTGTGTGTGTGTATGTGTGTGTGTGTGTGTGTGTGTATGTGTGTGGTATGTTAATAGGAAGCTTCCATTGATTTAAAACAGACCCTACGACTGCAAAGGAACAGTCTGATTTTCATAAGAGACTCTATGCCGAAGATGTAACGTATTGAAAAGTATTGGGAAACAACAGTGTGTGTGTGTGTTTGCGTGTGTGTGTGTGTGTGTGTGTGCAGGTCTTGGACCAGCTGAAGGAGCAGCCTTGACATTATGTCCATCTCAGTCATGTGTCCTTATCTTATCCACAGAGCAGATAGCATTCAGTCCTGCTGTGAACGTGACAGACTGGACTTCACTTATTCTAAACAATGATATAAAAACAGGTAATTCTGTCTTTGGAAGCTATCTTTTCTCTTTGTTTTCTGGAGCTTCTAGCTAATTACAGTCTGGCTTGTTATTGGACTTATTTAACAGAAGGTGCAGTAGGTACTTCAGGAGAATTTGCCTGTTTATCTTTACATTTACATTTTACTTTTAGCTGCTCTTATCGTGACATACTGTACTTATTGTGACCTTAGTGACATACAGTCAGTGCAACAGCAGAATAAGCTTTAATTCCTAGATCTCCAAAATGGCCAAAAGTAAGGAACGTGAGGGAATATATTGCTGCGTTTTATTGAAAAGTGGAGAGACTCGTTTCAGTATGAAAAACCAAGAAGCAGCCAAACTTCCTCCTTTCGTTGCTGGACTTGTTTCGATTTGACTGAACATGGCGTGCGGCTCCGGCTCGCTCCACCAGGAGGAAATATCTGCGAGCGCTGAGCCTACCTGCCCTCCCTCTCCAGCCGGCTGCCAAACAGCGGCCCGTCAAATTTATCTCCCGCCCAGGATAGGGCTAATCAGTTGGCCAAATACAGAGATCCAAATAACCTTCAGGAGTGCCACGCTGTCCTTTCTCCTCCCCCTCCACCCCCACCGCCCCCCCCCCCCCCTCCCACTCTGCCCTCCCCCTCCGCAGGGCCCCGCTGTCTCCGCAAAATTGCCTTCTGGAGTTAGTGAGCGGGAACAGTTAAGATTTACAAACAATGATGAAGCTTGTCATGCGTCTTTCTCCATCCGTCACGGCGGGCCGGGCGGAGCTGTGGGGAGAGCCGTCCCGGTGTTCTTCATAAAAGCCAGCTCCCTGTGAAATACGCCCCCGGCCGGCCTGTTTACTGCCCCGCGCTCGTCAGCAGCCCCGCCGCCGTAAATCGCCGAGCGGGAGGTGACAGCGCAGTCCATCAAACTCCCACCCCGCCCCACACCCCGCCGCCCTCCCAACATCTCACCTCACACTACACCTCCCCCCTCCTCCGCCGCCCCCCCCCGCCCCTCTCTCTGATCCTCCACAGCCACCCGCCCCGCTCCCTTGCTAGGATCTACCCGGGGACGCTCAGATGAGCTGCCCCAAATGAGTTATGGCCATTTCAGTCTTACAGGAGACAGCTTTTGGCCGAGTCTGTCGTTGTTTATGTTGTGTTTTTTTTTTGTTTTTTTTTTACCCTTGCCTAGACTTTTTAAAATTTCAAAAGTGTTCAAAGTTTGCGAGCTGTCTCGAGCTTTCCTTTCACGTTCCCTTCACTTTCTGTGAAAAACAGTGTTTTTACTGAGTCAGTGGGTTGCGCCAGACCTCAGAATCGAGCGGCGCCGCACTGGCTATACGTTTGTCTGTTTTGTTATATTCGTGTCAGCACAGCGCGTACAGTAATTTAAATGCAAATCAGAGTGTTGAGGTATTGCAGATGTTAATCCCGCTAATCGATAGACCTGTGTGAGCCCATTAAGTTAGAAATCCATTACTATCTTTCTAGATGATATTCTATTGATTTTTCTCCCTTCAATCCATACTGTACTGTACACCAAGTTGAGTTACTGCGTATAAACTCTGCCGTCCCAGGTCCGCCGCCTCCTCTGGAAAAAAACGACAGAGAGATTGATGTCAATAAGTTTCTTTGTTTCCCATGTAAAATGGGCCTTACCTGCTTTCAGATCAAATTACTTCAAACTCACACTTGCTCGCACGCCCACACACTCTCTCTCACACACACACACACACATACACAGGCTTAAAGAAGTCCCTTGACACACACACACACACACACTATTATACCTGCACACGCCCGTGGCCACACTAATGCTGGAGTTGTCAAAAAGGCCCCTCACTCTTTGGGATTTATCGAACCCAAAACAAATCACACTTCTAACCCAAGGAGTGAGCTCTCAAAAGGAAGTGCTGTTTCATGTCATGTAGCAGCCAGAGTTCATTTCCCTGGTCACCGCCGAGCCGAGCCCATCGCTCAGCTCACTGTGGTGTTTCACCTCAGGAGAGGAAAGCAAAGGCTAGATGTTTTTGAGAAGACTCTTGGTTTTAGGTTATGGTGTAGTGTATTCATCTTGACTATCAACGCTGTTTAAATCTGGCAGGTAAATGACTCTTTATGTCATTAAGCTATGGTACCTCAAGTATTGCTCATATGGTATTTTTTTAACACAGTTGGCAGTCCACTCTCAAGTTTATTATTATGGATTTTCTGCTCTATTTGATAGTATACAGTATAGAGAGTGTGTGAGCACATGGTAAATACCTTAACCCAGTGGTTCTCAACGTGGGGTCCGGGGACCACCAGGGGCCCTTGGGGGGGTTCCAGGGGGTCCCCAGCAAATTGATGAATCGTTAAACTTCACCATTATTTCATTTACAAGAAGTTAACACAGTTAGAGAATGTAGAAGAATTACTGTTTTGATCATAGAGTAGCTTCACTGTTATCTCTCTACCTGCAATACAGATAGTCATGGAATTCTGGACAAAATCATATCTGACAATAAAAATATTCTCAGATTTGGGTCCAAGAGACAAAATCTCATCAAATGGGGGTCCGTGGCCCTAATGTGGAATAAATTAGGGGTCCTTGATATGAAAAAGGTTGAGAATCACTGCCTTAACCCACTAAGCTGCTGGAACACCCTTAGTTTAAAAATAGTGTTAATATAGCCTACCTTTTTTATTTATCAGACAATAAAGTAATAAGTCATCATTTGATGCCGTTACTACATCAATGTTACCCCAGACAAGTGTATCTGCTGGAACATGCTGACAATGAAAACATCAACAGCCAAAAATTTGCTTTGTATTAATGACAAAGATGAGACAATATTGTTGGTAACAGAAGCAGTCCCTCCACAAAATTTGAATTTTGTAATGTCAAAATTTTGTAATTTCTTTGCGAAAATCAATTAGGACTCGCATATTTAGCTCAGAAAACATCACATACTTTAAGGGAAAGATGCCTTAAAGAAGACAAGATGTTGGAGTTTTACAACAATATGGCTGAAATAATCACTGAGGAATTACTATGCTCTGGAGGGACAGGGGCCAAACTGTAAGTAAGAGCCAGTAGCAGAGAAATTGTCCCCAGAGGGCTTCAGTTAACCTGCGGCTGATTGAATCCTCCTGGATAGAGCCAGCAGAGGAAAGCTCCTGCCCGGCCTGTCAGCTGTTCCCCAGCCTGCCGGCCTGCTAACTGCCCTCCCAGCCTCCGGCGCTATGGATGGGCTAAATACCAGTGTAATTGTCTGCTCAGGGCACAAGCACCGTTGTAATGTGTTGTACAACACCACCATTAACACCAGCCTGGGGCTGTGGAGACATTAAATGGCCGGGGCTGTGTGGTTTATGTCCTCTTCCACTCTCTCTCTATTTCTCTCTCTCTCTCACACACACACACACACACACACACAGTCACACTGTCCAGCTTTGAGAAGCTTGAAGAGAAAAGAAAGGGAAAGTGCTTAACACTGACTTATATTACAGCTTATGCTGTTTATACGTGTAGCACAATGCAATCCTCCATGGATATTCCCATTGTCCTGTGTTCCCACACAGTCTGGTTACACAGTGAATCCATTAGGTGACAAGGAAACGGTATTTCGATAGTGTCTTGCTTCCGTAATTCGGCGTATTTATAGTTGAAAAAGGATCTTTGGGTGAGACATAACACGGGGAGAAACTGTCCAAAACTGTTACGAACTTCGGATTCTTTAAAATGAATAAATTTCAGGCACCAGGACGCAACTATAGTATCTTAGGAAAAGGAAATTTGGTTCTTAGGGACACTTTTAAAGTTGTGAAGTTGCAGGTTTTATGTGATGGAGGGAGGGCAAAGAAAGTAGTTGTTAAAATGAACAACCATACACTAACTTGTTAGGCAAGTATCAGATTAAGATGTACTGTATGTCTGGCCAATCAGCATCCCAACAATCACACTATCACAGCACTATTTTAACATTTAAAAACATTTAATCACAGCATGAATACCTAATCACAAAATGAATACTGCATAGGGCTTGTATGGAAATGAAATCAGTGTGTAAAATACAGCTTCACTCAGTCATAAACTGGATGCACAGTACTCTCCTCTCCTTTTACGCTCTCCATAATGTGGAAGTTGTTTGACTGATAATAATGTGCATACAGCAAACTGAAATTTTAGTCGGTGTAATAAAGTTGGGCAAGGTGTCTTCCTATCTAATCATGCTCTTGTAGTCACTTTGCTTGCTTGCATTGCTGTGAGCAGCAGCGGAGGCTCAGAGCGGATTGACAAATGATGTTTCCCTGGCAGCTCTCTGAAACAGCTGAGCGACCTGGATAAACACATTTGGCAGTTTTAGCACCGCGAGAGGCGTCCTCCTTTCCATAGCAATATATTTCACTCCTCTTGTGTCCTTTACTTTGGCATTTTTCTTACCCTGTCGACTCACAATGAATCTCTTGTTTAAAATGTAATGATAGAAAAGTCCCGCAAATATTGATCGGCCGCCTCAGCTCATTATTGTATATCCATAACTTTTCGACGGATCGCGTCAAAAGGCCCGACGATAGACTGACAGGCCATTTTGTGAGTTGATGGGGCACAGTAGCCGAAATGGAGATTTAGCATAGGGACGAGGGCCGTGTCACGCCTCTCCGGCAGTCATTTCCACTGGGGACAGATTGGTTAACAATGCAGGAGCAGAGGTTCCTCTCTGCTTAATTAGCCTTTGACCTCCGGCACTGATGCCTTCTGTCAGCCTGCGTTGGCCCTGCATCTCCACAACAAACCAATAATGGGGATTTAAGTGTTTTCTGACCCTCGGTGATGGCTGTGTAAAAGACTACATCCCTTTGAACAACTGTCTCAACAGCTCTCCATTTGGAAGATGAGAGTGAGAAATACGTGGAAGATTTTACTGCACACGCTATAGAATGAATAGGCCGAATTTATGATAATGCAAAAACTATTATTTGACTCTATATTTAGTTCAGTGAATAAGGTGTTTGATGTGGCTTGAAATTAGCAGCAGCTCAGGCATCGCAGCCAGACTTACTGTAGGAGCAGTTCAGTGTCGGCACTTGTGGCATTTGCTTCTCCTGGCAGTTACACTTCTGAAGCCTTGAAAAATGTATCTGGTGAGCATGTACCCTGTTCTTAGTAAAAACCACACAATCAGCTTTAAAATGGATGGAACCGAATCAGATTTTAGTCGAGTGACAAAGTGGCTGTCATAGGTTCTAGGTGTTTTGGCACATGCCTCACATGAAGAAGAGCACTTCTCTCTGGCTGCCTTCACTTCACTGCAACTGAAAATGTCCCAATTAGGGCTATTATATCGATATCGTGATATGAGACTAGATATCGTCTTAGATTTTGGATATCGTAATATCGTGATATGGCATAAGTGTTGTCTTTTCCTGGTTTTAAAGGCTGCATTACAGTAAAGTGATGTCATTTTCTGAACTTACCAGACTGTTCTAGCTGTTCTATTATTTGCCTTTACCCACTTAGTCATTATATCCACATTACTGATGATTATTTATCAAAAATCTGATTGTGTAAATATTTTGTGAAAGCACCAATAGTCATCCCTACAATACTGCTGCAATATCGATATCGAGGTATTTGGTAAAAAAATATTGTGATATTTGATTTTGTCCATATTGCCTAGCCCTAGTCCCAATTCTGATTTTTCATTCACATGTGACACAGATTTGATTTTTTCCTAATCATTATGAAGAGCAAAAAGCGTCACAGAGTCAAATTTTTTCAATTCCGATCTGGACCGCGTGGATATGTGGCACAAAATCAGGTCCTTGCATGCGACTTGTATTTGAGCGCTCAATTTGGAATTTGTCAGCGTTGCCATGACAGTGAGTAAAACTGACATCATTCACCTGAAACAACGGTCATAGTCTTGGCACCATGGCAGCTTGGCTGAGCAGCGTTAGCATGGAGGACAACGAGACACAACAAGGGACAGAAAGACAAATATCGGCCTCGATTGGTATTTGGGAAGATTTAAATTCAATCAAAACTCAAAGGCACGTGCTTAACTTAAATGTGTTGGAAACAAGCTTGAGAAGTGTAGGTACAAAAACAGATGACTTCTTTTGTTATTGTTACTCTGCTTGTCTTTTCAACATCACTGTCAGTTCATATCGGCATCCGACATGAGTTAAATCCTAGAAGAGATATGAACAGCCATCCAAAAACATCAGATTTGAGCAGCAGTTGATCATGAAGGCCTGCAGTGACCTGGACTCCACTGCTCAGTGTTCAGTGCTCAGCCTGGTGTGTTGAAAGCCGCCTGCCTGCCTGCCTGTCTGCTCTTTGACTGAGTTTTCTGGACCATTAAGTCCTGCCGCTGGCCTAATGATGAGCCAGACGCCCAGAGCGGAGCGTCCGTCTCTGCGAGGGTCGTCCTCAGCCGGTCCTGGACCTCCACATGGGACCCTCTCTCAAACTGGCCAGGGACAGTTTTTTTTTTTTTTTAGACACAGCTCGTATCATTTTAATGGGGGCCATTTCATCTCAGGGCAACCTTGTCATGTGACAGGCAACTCTTCATTCCTAAGGTTGAATTTTTGCTCCTGTGATAACAGCTTCCACTAAGTCCTCTTGGATAGCATTGAAACACTCAGAAAGTTGATTGGTTTTCGGTAACTTTCAGGTTGTGCACTGAACAATGTCACATTGTGTTTGAGCATTAGTTACAAATATTAATGCAATAACTTCCCATTAATGTAATAAACCATTAAGATGATAACAATTTGCAGCTAATGGTGTAATAATCCTGTTAACATACTAAATTTCCCATTAATGTAATGATGTAACCTACCATTAACTTTTTCCTGTTAATGTAATCATTATTACATTAGGTTTTATATATAAAATATTTACATATAATGCTAAAGCACTGTGAGTGGCAATGTAAGCTGTTCATAAGGATCACCAGCGACCTCTTCTATACACATTCATCCCTTTTTAAATTTACTATGTTAGTTAATAACCAAATGTGTGAATGGATGACAGTTGTGTATTGAATTTGACTGATATCAGTTCAGTTATTATATTTTTTGAAAACTTAAAATTTCAACCTTCCTATTAAAGCAATAAAGCACAATAATGTTACAAGTATTATGAAAAAAATGTTTTTATTACATTCATGGGAAATGTATTATGTTAATGGGATTATTACACTATTAGCTGCACATTTGAATGATTTATTGTGTTAATTGGAAGATTTAATTGTAAGAAGCATTAATTGTTTTCAGATATTGTCACACACTGTTCATGCATTAGGGTCTGTTAGATGTTTTACAAGCTCTCTTAACATGAGGCATCACTACATCGGTGCAGAATCGTGTGTGTGAGTGTGTGTGCGTGTGTGTGTGTGTTTACTTAAGTGTTATCTACCCACATGACCCTTGTGTACGGTGGATGAGTGTAGAGTATGAGACCCACAGAAGGAGCTTATCCCTGCTGGATCAGACTGAATTACCATCTCCTCTCACATCTGGGCTTTTGTTCCCCTCCTTGGCAGCGGCAGAAATGATTGCGCCTTCATTCACTCCCTCCCTCCCTCTCTTAACAGGACAAGGGGGAGGTTAAAAAAGCTTCCTTTTGTTATTCCACACAAAGACTGTTTAATAGTTTGGAAATCTTATATAGAGTGCTGAGTGACTGGGAAAAGGGCAAAAGTTCATTTATGAGAATAAGCTCTCCTTCAACGTCCCCAGCAGGTAAAGTCTCTCTTGTTACACAGTCGTTTTACACTTTTACACAAGCGAGTTCTTGTCTGATCTCCTGGCTTCCACCACAGCCAAGAACATGGCAGAGGAGCTTTGATAAACTGTAAAATATCAGTGTAAAGACCTTATCTCTGTGTGGCATTAACTTCACAGTGTTATCTGTAACATTTCAGCCACAGCACTGAGCTGTCACAGCAGAAAAATATAAGTGTCTCCTATTGAATCTGAATGAGCTCAGTAATTTGAGCCTCATTGTGGCAACTGTTGGCTGTTAAGAATAAGAAAAGATATTAGCTTTTGACACTTGCTTGTTCAAAACAGTTTTGTAGATGCACAATAGATAGATATTAGATATAAGTGCACTTGGATCAGATATTGGGCTGCTTATTTTGATTTTTGCTTCTAGAATTAGCCAGTGTAGGTGTGCATGTCTACTTGATAACCAGAATCTGAATCAGAAATACTTTATTTGCCAAGTGTAATAAATTTGCAGAAATTTTCCTTGGTGACATTTTTGCTGACAACTTACTGTGCGTTCACATGGCGAGCGACTTGGCTGATGGGTCGCTCTATTCTGACCAATTGTGGGCGGGGCCAGAGGCTCCAATTGTATTTATGTAGCAGTCGGCAGCTACAAAATTTTTAACAGGCAAATTGTCTATTTTTGCTGTTTTGCTATTTCCTTTCATAACGTTGCGTTGATGAGTTAACAAAACTAGCAAGCTCTAATTAGGTAGCATTAACATATATAAACATCAAAAACTCAAGAAAATGACTTCAGAGCTTACCATCGACCCCAATGGTAGAGGGAAGCTTTGAACGGCTGGAATCAACTTCTCATCCATTTTGCTCTTGCCAGGCAGAACTGTTGTTCATGAAACAAAATCCCATCAGTAGGGAAACACGGAAGCATGGACCTGATTGGCTGTTGACAGCCGATGACAAGTTGAGCCTTGGCATCTGACAGAGGGCCGTCCATACATCAGTTTCCTCTTGTCGCTCAGCTCTACAGGAAATGAATGAGCTGCTGCTGACTTGTTAATCATGTTTCTCACAGTGTGAACACAAGCTTAGTTTCACACAACTTACTGACATGCCTGCTACAAAAGCAGCAGGATCTCACACACAGTGCAGGAGGACAGTACAAGACATACAACTGATAGCTGCTATACTGCTACACATATCACCGTACATACAGTAGGTCCATTCACTGTCTATGTAGGTTACATTTTATGTCAGTATGGTCCGATCTTAGGACACCTGCTCAAATGAAAACAGCCTTTCTTGACGACCATTAACTGAAACTTAACCTGCTTGGAGAGTGTATCTGAGCGATCATTGACAAGAACGAATGGAGTCTATTCATATCATTACCGGGTGTGAAAGGCCTAATTGAGAACAAGCCTCTCTCTGATGTTTCAGCGCGGCGACATTAATCTGTATTAAACGAGAGAGCAGAGGACAGTCAGAACATGCGGGCCGCGGCGTGTCGTGATTTAACGTCCCCAGTGAAACTAACGCGTCCCGTCA
Source organism: Centroberyx affinis (assembly GCF_046629955.1). Classification (NCBI taxonomy): domain Eukaryota; kingdom Metazoa; phylum Chordata; class Actinopteri; order Beryciformes; family Berycidae; genus Centroberyx; species Centroberyx affinis. Next base: position 51,191 of record NW_027281169.1, on the reverse strand, counting down.
CATTCAGCCTTTAATTACATCATAGATTTGCTGCTGATGAACAGGCAGAGAATTAACAGTGAACTGGCTAATTCACAGCCGCTGCCCCTGACCCCCTTCTCCCCCCCACCCTCTTGGTATTATTGCTGTACAAGTAGACCGCTGGGAAAAAAGACCTGTGTGCACTTAGCTACACAAACATTAGTATTAACGATTGGGCTGCCAGTTTGGAATTGGTGACAAACTGCAGACGGGCAGAAATCGGAGTCCGAAACCAATCAGGAAGTTAATGAGGAGAAAAATTACTCTTTTTTTTTTTCTCCCCTCCTCCTACCACTGCTGAGGAGGAGAGAGAGAGAGAGAGAGGGAGGGAGAGAGAGGGAGAGAGGGAGGGCGGTACATGCCGAGCGAGCCTGAATGAAGCCAATCAAGTCAGAAGCATCAGGGAAACTCAGGACATCGGCTCTCGTTAATGTCTCTAATTGAATTATCGTTGTGTAGGCCTGACTGAAGTGCTATTCTGATGAAACATTAAGATATGTGTGACACTGACACTGTATGATTATTGGAGTTCATATGTGTGGAAATGTTTGTACTTGCCGCTTAGGTTTCCTTTCAACATTTAAACTTACATTTTTGGGTGTCGGCTGAGAACTTGGTGGTCAAAAATCTCAGAAAGCAAACATTATGGATCTTAAACTACATTTTCACTAATGATCCAGCTTCTAAAATGATGTCCTCAGTTATTGTCTTTGCAGCCACATTTTTTTCAATGGTCAGCTTTCCTGTTCAGGACCCAGATGTCCATCTGATGTCTAATGATCCAACTTTGTTCTGTTCTGCCTCTTTTGCTGTCGTTTTTGGACAAACAGCTAGGGTTAAGCCATTAGAAGGAGTAAACAACAGTGAAATAACAGTGGAATAAAAAATATCTGAGTACTAAAATTTTAAATCTAGATTGTTATTCCATTGGTTAGTTCTTCAGTGCTTTATGTCATGTAGATGGATAGTTTTAAATGAGGATACTAGGATTAAAAAAAATGTCACGAAAGTCCAGAAAGAGTAGTTTAATTAGTCTACTGTCCTGTGTTGTAGCATATGTACTGAAAATAAGGTCAGTAAAATGCAGCTTTGCAATATAAAACCTTCAGATGATACATTGAGTGTCTTGTTACAGGGGCATGTAATAAACCCTACTGTTATTCAAAGGGGAAATGCCATCAGGTTGAAGAATTCATTTTAGTCCCATGGTTTTAAGACAATCCAAGAAATATTTTTGAACATGAACTCTCCCAAAGCCAGTGTCCTACATCCAGTGTTGAAAAATATAGGAATGACATCCATAAACTTAAAATGAGTGGTGTTTCCCTAAGTGCTTTAGATCTTTAACTCTAGGAAACAAAGCTTACAATTCTTATCAATCAATTAGCCAAAATATACTAATTGCATGAAAAATAAAACCTGGAGTAATGTTATTTTCCAGGAATTCAAAAACTACATTTTCTTTCAAGAATCACTATTCAAACAGATGAACCCCCTGAGCGGTCTTATAGCTTGGCAGCAGCACAGTGTTATTAGTTTCTATCTGCTGTACCTGGAGAATGAGTGTTAAAATGGCTGGGCGCACATAGCTCTCTCTCACGTTTACTGTAAAAGAGCTTTCACGCTTTCATTTTTGTGTTTACTGTCTTCCCTTTTGAAAACAAGAATGCCGGGCGACTCAATCTGCTATAAATCCCGTGCTTTGGTAAGAATAATTTTATATTGTGGGTCAGAATCAGATGAATACAGCACTAACAGAGAGGCCCATTCATTTTGGAGCGCTGATGTATTGGATATGACTCTCCTGGTTTATCTGTCTCACAATAGTATTTCTCTTCTCCCTTTTTATTTACTCGCCTTACGTAGACGTTTTTATTTTATGCGTGCTGCTGTACTCTGTACCTATCCTAGAACACGAGGCAATATTAATTTATCATATTAATGACTTTGAGGAGTATCCAAGAAAAAGATTTGTAGCCCCGATACCTGCGAGAGACTTGAGGTCTATCTGTTGTTTTCCAGTGCATAAGCATACTGTTCACACTGGGACAGCATGCTGTGTTTTTCCATTATGTTTTTTTTTTTGCATAATTCAGTTCGGTAAAGGTACATTAGAAGTGGTAAGGTACCCAAACACGTCGCTGGTAGGGATGTTGATCTCACATGGGTGACTGAAAGTTACACCATCAAGAAGTATTCCAATGGAAAACCCAAAAATATGTGTAGTATCTATAGTAGTAGTGTCTTCACTGCATAAAAATACCAGGCCAGGTCACAATGATGCCTCCATTCAGAGTAACTCTAAGTCTTTCTATCATTCATATTCTGATACTTGTCCACATAAATCTTTTGTCTTTCTTTGCTACCGTCTGATTTCCTGCCTTTCTTAGCAGGATGCCTTATCTCTGTCATGGAGAAATGTATTATACCTCAACTACTTGTTTTGCACAATGTTCCCAAATCCTCGGGATGATTGATTCATTTTGATTCATTTGTCCAGGTGAGAACAGTGCCAATCAAACTCATGTGGCACCAAATCACGGCACCGAGACTTCTGAAAATAGTAAAATAGAAATAAAATAAAAAGTCTCAGTCCTCTAACAAGAGAACTGTGGTGCGGTCTGTTAGGGGTGAGAACTTAATTCAAACCAACTACAGGAAACAACCCCAACACGGGTTTATGGGTATAAGAAGACCTTTGATGACATCCGATAGTCAGCAGTTCCTCATGCTTGGAAAGCCTAGCATAACAAAATGAAGTCTGGACTGATGCTCATATTCAGCTGTCTCTTCATGTGTTCTTAACTGGTATGAACAACAGAAAAGGTGAATTACAGCAAGGAGCGCAGTCCATCATTCTTAGCTAAAGTCCCTTGCAGGATGACAGGTCACCAAAACTCTGTCCAATAAACAAGCTAGTTGTGAGTCATGTGACTTTTGTTTACAAGCCCATGTTTGCTTGTAATTTGGCAGTGTTAACCTAAATGAACCAAATACAAAAATGCAACAAAGTCAACTTTTCCACTACAGTTTGGACCAAAGAAAACAGACTGTAGTGGAGTAAAATAATGGATCAGATCAATACACTTAGTGGTGAAAAAGAGCCATGAGTGCATTCCTAGTCTGAGACAGCTGCCCTCCTCGTTGCCTGCCTCCTCAGTGCTCTTCTCATGTGGATCTGCCATCAGGACTCTGTCTGTCTTGTTTCCTGCAGCCTTCCTGCCCGGTGGCGGCGCTGGCGGCCACGACTCCACCATGGCCTACCTGTCCATCAACTCCCTGGTCAGCTCCGATGGCAAGGCGGAGTGCGAGGCCGGCGCCGAGTCGGCCAACTTCACCGTCAACTCCATCATCGACGGGGCGGCCAAGTGAAGGATCTGCGGGGAGGGATAGCAGACGGATGCGTACGAGATTTATTCTGTGATAAAATCATTGTGTGATCAGTTGAGCAAAAAAAGTTGACGTTCTTGCAAAACAATTTTGTAGTTTGCTGTTGCTGCAGATTTCTCTGATGTTTCTGTGCAGGAGACACGAAGAGCTAAAGTTCGGTCGCCGGTTGCCGTCTCAGTGGGTCATTTCATTCACTGCTGTAGTTGTTGAGCCTGTGGATCAATGTGTGCACTGGATTCAAAAAGTTCCTAGATTTAACCAGAGTTGTTTGGGGAGCGTA
>NW_027281169.1:12500-42500 GCF_046629955.1 Centroberyx affinis | reverse complement strand
AGCTTGACAGACTGATGACTGGAGGTGCAGCTGTTGGTGTACAGGGAGAAGAGTAGAGGGGAAAGAACGCAGCCTTGGGGGGAACCGGTGCTGATGGTCCGGGAGTCAGAGACATGTTTTCCCAGCTTCACGTGCTGCTTTCTGTCCGACAGAAAGTCTGTGATCCACCTGCAGATGGAGTCAGGCACACTCAGCTGGGAGAGCTTGTCCTGTAGCAGAGCCGGGATGATCGTGTTAAAGGCAGAGCTGAAGTCCACAAACAGGATCCACAAACAGGATCCAAACAGGATAGCTGTAGGCTAGTATGGCTAGTTTGAACTTGAAGGTCAGCTAGCTAACTAGTAAGGCTGGGTATTGGCAAGGACCTCACGATACGATAGGTATCACAATACATTGATACATATTGCGATACATTGCAATACTCTACACAATTTACTGAAAATTTAAAAATAGAGCTGAAAATACAACTTGCTGTGTACCACCTGGGCAGTCTAATATGTACATCACATTATATCATAACTGACAAATTGAGTCAAAACTATTTAATTCAATGGGATTTGAGGGAAATTTAAGGACATTTTAAATCCGTTTAAAACATGAATAATTTTTTTTAATGTATCAATACGAGAGGCTGGAAAATCAATACAGTATCATGGAAAAAAATATTGCAATACTCAGCTGTATCGATTTTTTTGCACAGCCCTACTAACTAGCTAACCTAGATAACTTAGTATGGCTAGATTGCATTTTTTTCTGTTAGTAGCAGAGTGCTAGGCTTCATAATATTAGCTTCCTCCTCTCTTACCTCTTTCTCTCTGGACATCGGTCTAATGTTACTTAGCCAGAAAAACTGTGGAGAATGACCTGATGACAAATCCAAGCTACTCAAATTATTACATAACCATAAGCTTTTTCTTTATAGTTCTAGATGCCTGGCAACAACCTGGCTATTAACCCAATAACTTATTTAATTTACTGAATGGAAGCGCTTGTAGTAATACTTCCCAGGTCTCTCTCTGTGCCACATTAACGCTCCTGTCTCTCTTCACATACGGTTTGAATGTGACTCGGTGTCATTATTGCCCCTTCCACTCTCCTGAATGGTCTTCTTCAGGACAGTGAGTCTTCATCAAGCCCTGCGAGGCTTCAGAGAGGTGTGACATCCATCCATCTCACCCACAAGTGCAGTAAGACGCCTCAGTAAAACACACACACACACACACATACACACTCTCACACACGGGTTTCACATAGATGGTGGGGCATGATGGTGAAAGAAAGAAAATAGTTGCTCACTGCTTGCATTTTCTTCTGACATTTTACCCACCAACTTTTCAGCTATAGTGCTTTCTTCTCGGTGTGATCTCTATATCATTGCTAATAATCTGCACCTTTTTAGATGTGTTTTCTGCTAGTTTTTGATGTGCATGATAGTGGGCCATGATAGTGTCTTTCCAACTGTAATTATTTTGTAAAATAATCCCACTGAGCCAATGTAATTCTTGAATGTTTGTGCGGGGATAATTACAGAGAAACATACAGTAAATGCTTCTGGCCAATTAATCAAATGATTAGAGAATTGCTAGTGAATTGAAATGGTCCTATAGGGATGTAATACTGTAGAAGTAACAATGAAAATATATTCAGAAGACTGTCCTAATGTAATGAAGATAAGATTAAAATTTGATGATCTCTGCATGTAATTTTGGTCATTGCAGCAGCAAGTAGTAATATGGTACAGCAAAGAAAATAGAATATAGATGAGAATAAGGCAACATTAGAAAATATTTACGCTGCACTAGACAAGATTTTTATGTAAAGATACATTCGTCTTCTCAGCCTAAATAACAAAGTGGGGCTGTAACAGAGAAGAGTGTCCCATCCCCACGAACTGAGATGCCATTGATTCATCCTATTGGTCCAAATTAAATTCTGGTGTCTGGTGTGGACACTTCTCCACCCACAGGAGGTGACGAATCAAAAGTTAAGTGTTATCTCTTTTTTCCTCTCTCGTCTCTTTGGTTTCCTTTGGTATAAAGCATCAGAGACCGGCTGGGTTGAAAAAACATGAGCGTTCAAACTGTGATTTAAATCACTATCTCTTGCTGCCCTTTGAAGCCACATAACAAAGTTGCCTATTGCAGCTTTCAGTAGAAATATATGAATGAAAAGTATGAAAATATATGAATTACAGCATGTAGGAGTCAGTCACAGAAGTATGGTGACTTTCACACTTCACACAATATTGTAACATAATTTCCAATTACGAAATTATCCTTTTAATCGTCTTAAAATGCTAATAAACCAAGCATCCCTGTGTGTCCCGGCTGTGGAGGAAGGGGGCGGGGTTAATCTCTCACGGCTGACCAATAGCGAGGCTTCACAGCACAGCGCTCTGGCTGTGTTGTCTGAAGGACAGACAGAGCTGCGGTCATAAATGTCTCTGCCCCGAGAGCCAAGCACCAATAAACAGGCCGTACTAGACAGGCTAAACCAACTTATAGGGCCGCGGCTGACATTGTGCATCCATGACCAATCTGAGGACGTTACCCATCATTTGTTCTGCCCGTCTCATATCTGTCCTGCTGCTCTGTGGAGGCACAACAGCTTTTTATCTCAGGTTACAGCAGGAAGGGAACTAAACTCCTCTCTTCTTCAAGCGGCTCTCGAGGCTTAGGGGGCTGACACAAGAGTTTTGGATCTGATCTAATTTGAATCTGAAGGGGGAGATCTTTAGAAACTGATCGTTTAATATTTATCATTTGTTTTACACCGCTGTTCACAGTAAAAAAAATAAATAAATAAAAGTGAAAAATGTTCAGGTTGTGATGTAGAAAGTTACCTTTACCGGAGTTGACCAATCATCTTATATTTGGGCCAGACGGAGGGGGCGGAGCCTCTAGTGCTGCTAGCCAATCAGAGCAGTGGTTCTTTCTGTCTGCTAGAAACACCCCTGAAATGGCCTGTAGCTCTTTAGGTGGGCGAGGGGCACTTGAGAAATTAAATTGATAAAAATATTTATAGATTATTTTCCCTTGAAAAATGTTCAAATGTGTCTGTCGTAGACTCAAGGTAATGATATAAAATTGTAGGAAAAGGGAAAAATACCCCTCCTTTAATTTGGGGACCGCAGTTACCAATTACTCTAGGTGGGAAATTACATATATTTTCAAAAAATGCAACTTGTATCAATTTTACATATTAATATTGGTTACATTTTTTCTGATACAGTATTGATAGTGGCCATATTGACAAGGTTGCCCTTACTATAATGCTGTGCAGTTTGGATTGTGGGCAAAGTCAGTGAGCAGAAAGTGAAGAAACCAATCACAAGCTTTCAGAATATTCTGACAGCTGTGTGACTGATTTTGCAATATCCATGTTTAATATTGATATGGTCGGTTCAACAGATTTGTAACATTTTCTATCAACGTCCATCAGTAAAAACTACTAAATTTGTGGCTTTTTTATGATGTCCTGAAAAACAGACTTCTCCTCTCTCCCTGGAGACTGTGGGTGTGAAGTGTGGAGGCTGCAGACGGCTGACTGATGTTCTCTCTGCTTTGTGAAAACGTCTCACTAATTCTGATGTCCGGCTAATTCCTCTGTAGGAGCCGTGGGTCCCGCCTCCCCGGGGAAACCTAAATCAGTGTTTCTGTGACAGGCCCTCTGAGTGGCAGCCACGCCCCCCAATCAGCACATTATAGTAACCTTACTCAGCGGAGGTCAGCCCCTCCTAGAGCTTTAAAGGGGCCTTATTGTAGGAATTCAAATGTTCTTCTATTAATATACATATGAGATCCAAGTTGTTTAATGTTGACAGTCTTAAAATGTGATTCTTTTGGGTGGTTATATGTAAAGTTATTAGATTTTCAGTAATCCATCCTTTTTTCCAGTCAGTTTCAGTCAACAATTACAAAAAAAACCTTCAAATCAGTCCAGTTTGCAGCATTTGAACTGAACCCTTCCCTGTATAACGAGCCATTAAATTCACGCCTTATCAGGACTCATGACCATCTATGACTGATGCAAAACAGTAGTACAGGAAACAGGAGATGAATGGACAACAGGAACACCACTATCAGTCATGCTGCAGCTGAAAAATGAGGAAAATATCACAGTTGAGTTGACCAGCGGCCACAACACACAGGCAGACTGAGCATGTGCATACTCACCCACAGTTTTTTTATGTAATTCTCTTACAATTTACTTTTTAACCTTACCCCTTATCAATGATCATACCTTATTTATTTCCCATTAGCGTTTTGTGTCTCTTCTAAACCAGTAAAGAGAACATTTATTGTACTTAACTGTCATGGCTGCAACAATGAGTTGTAGTCATACAGAAGCACTTGGGTCATCCCCTCCCTCTGAGCCCTCTTCCTCCTTCTCACCACCACTGGATATTGAAAATCAAATTTTTGCTCTTTTAATGTGACTCTTCTATTTACCTGTTGGTAAGCCATTAGAATAAAGGCTTTTTAATGCTTTAGTCTTGCCTTCAGCCCTCCTCCACAACACCATAGTCTAGAGTACCTGCATATATTATAATTATCCTCTATAAAAAAAGCCCAGTGTATTTTCAATTTATTCCAATTTTTGGAATTGACTTTAAGTATCAAAGTTACTGAAAACTATTTAAAAGATTCAAAGAGTTGAATTCTTAAAATGAGAACTAAAAGCGAATAAGTGCAAATTAGCTAACTTGCTAAGCTAATTTGAACAGCAAAGGAACTCAAATGTGGTCAAAATATAACAAAAAAAATATATATATATAAATGGCAATGACTTTTTTCATGCATTCATGACCATAGCATTCATGATGTTGTAAGCTCAGCAGCTAGCTAACTAGCTTACCTAGATAGCTATAGGCTAGTATGGCTAGTTTGAACTTGAAGGTCAGCTAGGCTAACTAGCTAACCTAGATAACTTAGTATGGATAGATTGTATTTTTTCAGTTAGCAGCAGAGCGCTAGGCTTCATAATATTAGCTTCCCCGTTACCCCTTATCTTTTTCATTGGGTTTCAGTTTAGCGATACAGTGTACTTAGCTGGAAAAGCTGTGGCTTTTTGGCTCCGCCCACTGAGGTTTAACTCAACCAATGAGATCATTTCTGCCTCCAGAGCGGCTCTGCCTCCGAGAAATGTTTGTAGAACTAAAACTCCAATTTGCCCATAAGAAGGACTAAACAAGAGAACTATCTTACCAGGCTCATAACATCTCTGTCTACGTCTCAAACCTCTCCTGTCTGTCTGTTGGTCTGACTTTACATTATATCTGACTTCAGACCAGAGGATATCTGCAGGAGAGACTTTACCTGCTGAGCTAAACAGAGTAGCCTAATGAGCATCATCTGTGTCTGGTTTGTTTAGATTGCTGCTTTCACTGAAACATCAATCATGTTTTGGGATTTTGAACATTCATGCAATGTGTGATTACCCCATGTTACTTTGGTAAAGGTTTGAGTCTCCTCTTGTATCTATAATTTGTTAGAATAAATGAAACTCTGACTAATGCTAACAGCCTTGAGGTATTGAAAAGTGAAAGTAAAACCCAGTAGCTTCCATGTCTGAACATACAACTTACATCATGTTTATCAAAGCCTAGTTGGAGTGTTTGTGACTATTAGGTTACACTTTTCTTGGAGTTAACTCTGAAGGCATCATAATGAATCCTAAATGCAATATAAGCACATTATGTTTGCACTGTACTCATTACAGTCAGTAACATAGGGGTCGGATACTATCTGACTGTCTGTATAGCTAATAATAACCTCATATCACAGAATGTATCATGCAACATAAAGCATGTTTCTGATGTGATAATGTGAGATTAGTGCAGATTAGTGCTTGTGATGCTTCAAGTCAGCTGTTACTGATTATTACTGATGTGATGAACTCTGCTCAGGTCTGAGAGCTTGAAGGAAGCATGGTGACATCATCATTTTATCTTTACAGTGCATTATCTCCATGTTTTCCCTGTTAGTTTTCACCTCCTGTCTGCTGTTCACACTGTTAGAAACCAGTGGCTTCAGACATAATGATTTTTATTTTGAAGCCAAATAAAAGCAATGGATCTGAGAAGTGACGTTTTGTTGAAGGCTTTGTGGTAAATATTATTAAACCTGCAGAAACTCACATTGTCCACATTAACCAAGCTCATCAAGGAAGCTCCATCTTATTTATGATACTTGATGTGAAGAGATAAAGTAGTATCTGTATATTGGTATGGGCCTTTAAAACGATATCCCTCTAATAGCTAACACAAGATCCCTTTATTTGTCATATATGAGTGACTTAATAGCCTGACTGAGAACTTTAATGGGAAATGAAGTCACGTGATCAATGGAAACCGTCAGCGTTGTCTGAAAAATTACCGTTACAAAAAGGTAATGTTGCCAAGTTATATAAGAGTACACGTGGGACCATTATGTGAGTTGAACTGTATCCTAAATGTGTATCATGTAGCTGACCTCAGATCAGTTGAATTATCGTTGAGAGCCGCTTTCGTTAGGAAAATAAATCTTGACAACCCAAATTATTACAAACTATTACAATATTCTTATCTATCTTCTCAGTGTGTCTGGGATTCCCAAGCGTGAGTTTATAATGAACCTGCAGTAGTTCATTATCTCATACAATATTCCTATAATATTCCTATAATATTCCCTTAGGGATCTGTTGAACTCTGACCTTATCCTACTTATATCCTATGGTATCACTAGATATTCCTCTAATTCTATAATATATAGGGACTTGTAATTTTGCTGTTTGTATATCCATCTAATTTTTTATTATGGGATTACTATAGAATCTACTAGGCCTATAGAGAAAATATATTTCTCGTTAAGCCTATTACAATTTATTTTGTTTGTTTGTAAATAATGTGAAAAATTAGATGCCTCAGCATATTATACGATTTACATGATGACAGTCTCTTTGCTCTGTAAACTTATTTTCAATGCATCAAATTCCTGCAAAAAAAAAAAAAAAAAAAAAAAAAGGCCGAATGCCAATTACAATCCATCCGGCAGTATAAACTTTTATTCAGGTTTGTGTTTTACTCTTATCAACGAACAACATGAATAAATTTATTATGCATTGTCGTGTAGGCGTTCACCCGCCGCCTCCCACTCCCACAAATCTACTCGGCCGGCACAAACTGCAAAGCCACTCTAGTCACCTTGAAATTTCCTCTGCTATTTTCCAATTAAAAGCTTAATAGCCCTGGAGACGGGCTTCACGCGGGGAAGTTTACCGTGCTCTTATTCTCTGTAAGCCGCGCGCCTCGGATCCCATTATTTGCTTGAATAAACCTTTTTTACGGTCAGAAATGGGCCCCGGCTTTGTCCGGTGTTATGTTTCAATGCCCTCTATTAGGCCGAGCGAAGGGACATATCAGCATCCTAAACATTTGCTCTTAGTTCCCAAAGGGGTTTTTTATAACGCTCAACATGTAAAGGCCTAATCATCTGAGCTATGTAAGGTTGTGTAAAGGTGAGAGAAGCCACCGTGCATTATATTTGGTCGGAATTAATTTCTTAGACCCTGTGGGCCTGCAGGAAATTATAAGGCTCTATCTGACTTTTTTTTTTTTTTTATCCAAATTGAGATATCCACATATTCATGATGTTTGAATGTTATGTTTGTGTGGTGTTATTTATTAAAGAAGCGTTTGGGGTTAAATGTTTAAAAAAGATAGAAAGCAACACAACAGTTTTGCCAGCTGGGAAGTCTTTTTTTGATGCTCAGTATCTCAGACTCACCGAGATGAAACACAAGTCCAAGATCACGATTTGGCAATTATCCTTTAGGCAATTATGTTCTTATCCTCAGTTTAGATTGTAGTTTCATGTTGAATTGTTGGTAATTATAACTGACTATGGATAAATATAAGGCCTAAGGAATACTATTTACCAAAACAAACAAAAAACAAAAAAATCCCACCCACTCTACAAATTGGTGTAGATAACCTACTTTGACTCGTGCGTAAAATTGTGTCTAAATCGTTTATAGCTGGTCTTTTTTAACTTTGTCTGAAGGCTTTAGTGGTTAGGGTTAGTTTCATGCAGGGATTCAGCTTTTCCTGATACAGTCTATAAAGAGCTGAATCATCAAGGCTTGAGTTTATCATCTTCTATGATAAAATCTCTTGAGGTTTTATTGAAGCTCCCTTGATGAGCCTGTAAGCTCATGTATGTCTTTACTATAGGAATTGCCTTGGATTGCAGAAATAGCCATCTTTAAAAGTCATTTAGACTAGTAGTGAGTCTTACAATCTTATTTTTCTTAGCAAGTGAAACATCTGCCCATGGGAGGAGAGATGATTTCACTGATCTCAATTGTAAATTAAATTGTTACAAGAGGTTTCTTGAATCGAGAGGCTTTCAAAGATACTGTCATTTGTTTCAAAGAAAAATGTCCAAACGGGTGAAGCTGAATTGGAAACAGGGGAATGATCTCACCCTCACTGGCAGATTTCCCCCCTTTGTTAAGAGGATAAACACAATTTTACGAGTCAGTCCTGCTCTAAATGACTTGATGGACATTTTTTGCAGTGTGGACGCGCCTTGACGCGAGTGACAGCGTTTGGTTACTCGTCTCCATAAGCGCGTGTCAGGGCTGATGCATATCTGTCCTGTCAGCCTGGTGGAAAGGTGGATCCAGCACTGCGAGCCCACACCTCTTATCCTCATCCCGTCATGCGTGCAGCAGAGCAGCTTCATCCAGCTGGATCTGTGTGACCGCCGCCGCTGACAGCTCTCCGCCCCGCCTCGCCTCGCCTCTCCGCAGAGACACTTGTGCGTCTTGGAAAACACGTTGCGTCTGACCGCCGCCGGGACAGAATGAATGGCTACGGGTCCCCCTACCTGTACATGGGGGCTCCGGTGTCTCAGCCCCGGGCTCCGCTGCAGAGGACCCCCAAGTGCGCCCGGTGCAGGAACCACGGCGTGCTGTCCTGGCTGAAGGGGCACAAGCGCTACTGCCGCTTCAAAGACTGCACCTGCGAGAAGTGCATCCTGATCATCGAGCGGCAGCGGGTCATGGCGGCCCAGGTGGCGCTCCGCAGGCAGCAGGCCAACGAGAGTCTGGAGAGCCTCATCCCGGAGTCGCTCAGAGCGCTGCCCGGCATCGGCTTGCCCGGGGCCGGCGAGGGGAGCCAGGGCGCCCCGCCGAGGACCGAGGAGCTGGAGCTGAGGTGGAGCGGCTCGGAGCCGGGACAGACCGGAGACAGAGGCGGAGCACCGCCCGGCTCAGGTAGGACCGGGCACAGTCTGTTGAGACATCCGCAACAAAAGAGGGGGAAAGATTGCAATTAAAAGGCTGCAATTAAATATCTAGCATGTGGCAGTTATACTCTTACAGGCCTATACGCTTTTTTGATGGGACGAAAATCATGAATGTAAAGGGAAAAAACGTGGAGATGTGCTGTTTGACAAAATAAAATAAAATAGGCTAAAAAACAAAACAAAAAAACAAGCAAAAAACAACAATAATAAATAATAATGATAATAATAATAGCCCTATAATATAATACAAAAATAAATAAATAGAACATGCTAGTAGGTTACACTAAGATGCCAAATTGTCTCAGGCCTATTTGATCACTATCGCATTATTTTAACAAATTAATATTCAGAAAATAATCTGGAAATATAATCAAGAGTTCACTGACGTCATGCTCAGACCGTCCGACCTCCTCTAATAAATAGATGAGTAATAAAAGAGACAAAGATTTCAATTGAGATTAATCTTCCATATGCCGCCTGAACTGACAGAAGAGTTTCTGATAGTGAAGCTGAAGCCAGTGTGGAAAATGTTTCAGTATCAGCTGACTGAGGACCTGACTGAGGACCTTCGCTTACAAACATTTGCAAAAAAAAATTTCTTTTAAGATGCTGCCATGTTTCTTGTGTAAAACGTGAGTAACACTGAAGTTACCCAACAGGCCAAACACCTTTTCTACGAAATGAATATTATGGGATTTTGTAACAGGGCGTTTAGATAAGAATTTACTTCGCAGCCTTTATTTACAGGCTTTATAGACGCCATCTCTAAAAGGCGTTTTTCAAGGTTTTCTTGTGAGTCAAATCTTAACAGGCTCACTAAAACTGAGTAAAAATAAATAAGTAAATACATTCACAGGACATAACTGTATATAGAAGCAAAATTCACAAACGTGTCACAAAACACACAGAAGCTATTTCACTTTTAGCACATTTTTAATGAAATATTTAGAAAAAGAAAAAACCTGGTCAAACCTTCTAGGATAAATTTCACATTTATTCATTTAGTTTGATCTCATGGACAACAAACCCCATTTGTGTTTTGATTTTTGTTTTATATAACGGGGTGAATTGCTATAACAACTGTTCTTTTTGGTAATAATTTTTAATATAGACCGTCTAAAATATATATATTGAATATATATTCAGAGTTATAATTATAATGGCATTATAATGGGAGTTAGAGCAACATTGAGAGTACTATGAATTTAATTACATTTCTATTCTATTTATTTTGCATAGGCTATGTATTTATGTATTTACCTTATTTTACATTTACGTCACATTAACAAAGACTAGTCTTTTATTTATTTTTTTATTAATTCGTTTTTTGTTAGAATCGAAGCCAAGGCAGTCTTTATATACAGAAGTTTAAAATATCAGAATAAATGGGATTTTGGAAACTGCCTGAAACATGTGGTCCCTTGGAGCCTATAAATCTTCTTTTTTATTTTTTTATTTGGAGTTAAGCCTGCCATAGTAATTTCAGTGGCTTTCTATTTATAATTCAGTTGATTAAGGATGTGTTTATTTAGTTTTTTACCAGAAGGCACTATGGTCAATATTCCACCCATATACAAACATCACTTCAAAAGATCATGCATGTTTTATTTATTATTGAAATATTTCCAGTGTATAGCTTAATGCTTTTTGTGGTCTTGCATCTGATTCCTGGCTGTTTTGAGAACAGCAGTCGGACACAAGGCCGAGCAAATTGGCATCGACTTCACATCAGCCCCGTTTCATTTTGACAAATAGAGCTTAGCGGTTTAAAAGATTACAGTAATCAACGCTGGACAGGGCAAATCGAATGTAATCGCCATATTTCTAGCAGGAGGTCAGCTTCAAATGAAATGTTACCAAGCAACAGGCAATCTGTTTACAAAATGTGGTCAAAAGGCATCGAGGGTAGATTCCTCACTGACACACAGTCAGCACTTTGTGTTAACAGCTTCGGAGAGGGGAAAAAAGTAAATCCACATAAATCGCTGTGTTGCAGACAAGTTGACAGCCTATTAATTGTATGTTACCTTTCTCTTTAAGAGGGCCGAGTGGCTTGGCCTTGATTTTAATGGGAGAGGAGCTCAAACTGAAGAAGTGCAGTGTGTGTGTTATTCTGCAGACAGGTTCATATTCCTAATTCGTTTAACGCCTCAAAGCAGCTTTATTCCTATTGCCTTCTTTTCCCCCCACTATGTTTCTTCGTTGTTTGTTTTATTATTTTCTTGCCCGGACACGTTTCTTCACTGTTTTCTTTTCTCTTGGCCCGTAGAGCCGGCGGAGGACGGTCCCGGCGAGGCGTCGGGCGGAGAGAACGGGGGCAGCTCCAGCGAGAAGGAGCAGGACCCCGTCAGCTCCCCGGAAGGCTCCAAACCCAACTCCTGCTACACCCCCGACCCCCCCGACCCCCCCCCTCACCCGGAGGAGAGCCGCTACAGCCTGCCTAAAGCCTGCGGCGGCGGCGGCGAGCGGGAGGCCAAAGCCGAGAGTCCCCAGAAGTTCCCCGTCCCGGCGGAGCAGAGCGTCCTGATCGAAGGCCTCGCCGGCTCCATCAGCCTGCCCTTCAACCTGCGGGCCAACCGGCCGCCGCTGGAGGTCCTGAAGAAGATCTTCCCCGCTCACAAGCCTCCCGTCCTGGAGCTGATCCTGCGGGGCTGCGGGGGCGACCTGGTGGGGGCCATCGAGGTGCTGCTGTCCAGCCGAAGCCCGGACGGCGGCGCCCACCCGCACGCCGACCCCCACCCCGACTCCGCCCTGGTGCTGCCTTCCAACGGACACCTGTTCGAACACACGCTGGGCTCCTACCACCCGGTGTCCTCCTCCGCCAAGTGGTCGGTGGGCTCGGCCTTCCGGGTGCCCGAGTCCCTCCGGTTCTCGTCCGACTCGGCCTCGGGGGTGGTGTCGGCGGGGCCCCTGGGCGTCCCGCTGCAGCACCCGTCCTTCCCCCAGCCGGCCCGCTACCCGCTCATGCTGCGTAACTCCCTGACCCGCAGCCAGGCCAGCCCCTTCGTGCACAACGACGTGACGCTGTGGAATACCATGACTCTCCAGCAGCAGTACCAGCTCCGCTCGGCGGCGCAGTACGTCTCGCCCTTCCCCCCCGCCGCCGCCTCCGCCGCCGCCGTCGTCCCGGGGGGCTCCGTGTTCCGCGGCTCGCCCCTCCTCGCCTCCAGGCCGTCCGAAGAGCAGCGCATCAGCATCCAGGAGGAGGGGTGCTCGCTGGGACCCAAGCCCGGCCTCTACTCCCCCGACGAGGACTACGACGAGCGCTCCGACTCGGCAGACTCCCGCATCCTGAACTCATCCACCTAGATGATGATGATGATGATGATGATGATGATGAACTGAAGCCGAAGCACCAAAAATGTATTGTGAATGGATATCCAGTATGTGTTAATACAAAAAAAAGAGGGGATTGAATTGAACTTTATCAAGCAAATCACCCCTTGAAAGTGATGTTAACCGTTAAGCTTTTTAACATCGTCCCTCGTTGCTCCCCAGTGTCAGACGGATATATGACCAAAATGGATGAATGTAACAGAATGTGATCGGTCACATTGTTTTGAAAACCTATCAGCTATTTCCTGTAAGCATGTTTAGTACTGTGAAAATGTTCGATGTAAGGATCACCAATGCATGTCAAGAGTATGCCAAATAAACCTTGAGAATAGTCTAAATGGATCAGATTGCTGTCGTTAGTGTTGCTGCCTAAATGAAACAATCAGATTTCATTACAGGCCGTAGACTTAATGAAATGTCTTGGCCTGGGAATGCAGTGTCAGATATTAGGCTGCGTATTCTCCCATAAACAGCTGGGAAACATGCACGTTAATGATGTTGAGTAATGATTAACTTATTTTTTTTTACCAAAGGTCTTTAGTTACTTAAATTTAAAAAACAAACAAACATTGTCCTGTGATATCTGTAAGTGCTTAACTGACTGAGTGTGGTTTTATTAGTTCAAAAAGTACATTATTTAAAGTAAAATTAAACATCAGAAAATGTAAATATGTAAAATTTGTGTTTCTCAAGATTGGCATTGTAGCACTGGTATATGAATCATAATCCTTTACTAAAATGTAATACGAATATCAGATTAGATTAGATTAGACATCTTTATTAATCCCCAGTGGGAAACTCATTTTCCACCAAATCAACTCATACAGACAACAAACAATATAGACATTGCATTCACAGTACACAACAAATAAATAACACCATAAAAAGCCATTTGAGACACGATTAACATCTGAAAGGTGCTATGGATCTAAAAGATTAGACTCAGGCTCATTTCACTCACAAAGTACAATAAATGTACAGGAATTGGTGTCTTGTCTAGGTGCAAAGATGTATTGACTTGCAGAATATCACAGAATACCCAAACATAACATGGTGCGAGTGCAACAGGACGTTACATATGATGCCAAAGGAACAGTGAAGGGCTTATAATTGAAAATATACTGTGATCTTGGAGGTTATAAGGTTTTATCTGGATGGAGTGCGGAGCATCGAAGATTTGACTTCCCATATGGCAAACCTGTTATGTGCTTTCTATCTTTTTTAAATATTTAACCCCAAAAGGCTATTCAGAAAGAAAAAGAACACCACACAAGCATAAAGTAACATTCAGAGATAATGAATATGTGGATAACTCAAATTGGATTAAAAAAAAAAAAAAGTCAGACATAACTTATATTTCCACGTGTTACGTATCGTTTAACATATATTTATTCAACCAGTCCAATAATGTCCAGTAATGCGTTAATGCAGTTTACCATCAAGTTACACATATGGTGAAAACATTTGTTGTGTGGAATAAATAAATCACATGGGCATTGGAGAACATACATTCCTGAGGCTGAAAGCTGTCATAGCATCATCTGAAGTCACATGTAGGGCTGTGCAGACACGATAAGTAGTGTGAGATTGTGCATGTATCTCTCAAGCGGTAATAAATACCATAGTGATAAACAAAAAAAGTAAAGTAACAGTATTAAGTCTCACAGACGCTCTACTGGATGTTTGTTTGTTTGTTTATTTAGATCCCCATTAGCTGCTGTATTGTAACAGTAGCTACTCTTCCTGGGGTCCCCATTAGCATTTTTAGCAATACTTCAATAACAGAAAATACATCAATACACATCTGTAACATTCATACTCACAATAATACTCAATACATAACACAACCACTAAGACACACAACAACAAACACCAACTCAAAGCCTGTCTAATACATACGATAGCTCTATATAATAACTTCATCTCTTGAGTAATTGAGAAAAAGAAATCACTTAGCAACTCATCCACTAAATCACAAATAAAAGTGGGATGGATAGCTCAAAAACAAAAAAAAAATCACTTAGCAACTCATCCACTAAATCAGTGGTTCTCAATGTGGGGTCTGGGGACCACCAGGGGTCCTTGAGGGGGTTCCAGGGGGTCCCCAGCAACTTGATGAATTGTTAAATTTCAGCATTATTGAATTTACAAGCAGTTAACACAATTAGAGAATGGAGAAGAAAAGACTATTTTGTTCATAGTTTCTCTGTTATCTCTCTACCTACAATGCAAATAGTCATGGAATTCTGGACAAAATCATATCTGACAATAAAAATATTCTCAGATTTGGGTCCGAGAGACAAAATCTCATCAAATGGGGGTCCGTGGCTCTAATGTGGACTAAATTAGGAGTCCATTGTATGAAAAAGGTTGAGAGTCACTGCACTAAATCACAAATAAAAGTGGGATGGATAGCTCAAAAACAAAAAAAAAAAATCACTTAGCAACACATCCACTAAGTCACAAATAAAAGGAGGAAGTCCAGAGCAGAAGCAGGAAGCAGAGATAAACCGGCCTGAGACGGAGGAGGTGGAGATGCTTTCAATGCCATGAAATGAAATCAGAGCAGGATTGGTTGTGAGAAGAGCTGGATGAGCATCTTCTGTTGGGCCTTTGTGATTAAGCTGGTTGTGTTGCTGATGGTCACTGGGAACCTGAATGACTAAAGGTTCATAAGAGCCAGTTGTCAGCCAACAGCTCGACAATAACAACCTGAGGACAGGATGAGCCGATGCAGGGTGGTGTACTGAGTCAGACCACAACCTCTTTCTGTTGAGAAAATAACAGCTGGGGGCTTTTAAATCCATGTGATGTGAAATATGAATAACTGGATAATTACACACTTGGTACATATTAACTACATCTGTTTTTATGATATTAGCTCTTCTGACAATGATGACTTAAAGTACATTAAAGTTACATTGAGTTACAGTAACATTAAAGTAACAATCTGTGACATTGTTATAGAAATATATGCCCATTTTGCTACTCTCTACTGCCAATTGATATAACACAATATATATTCAACCTATATCCAGTTCATAAAGCTTTTCCACTGTCTGTTCCAAACAGCCGATATCTGGTAGCTCTTTCCTGGGAAAAATCCTCTGCCTTACAGGAAGTGATGCGTTTTACGTTTCCGGTTTGTTTGTAATAAACAGAAGAAGAAGAAGAACTGGGTAGTTAGCATGAGCAGCGATAGCCACCATGGCTGAACTGACAGAGAAAAGAGAAACTCAAACTGCAGCAACAGAAAATCCAAGCTCCGCCCACACTGTTTGATTGACAGGTGATCTCTGGGAAGTGCAGTGCAGAAACATCACAGTGATGAGTGCTTGACTTTAATTAAAATTAAAAAAAAAAAACAGGATCTCGTGGATATTGAACTATTCACATGTTTTCCCTAGCAATACATTTGTATAATTAGGGTTTAATTATTTAAATATATCAAACTGGATTCTTAGGTAGAATCATGTTGCTCTGTGGTCTTATGAGCTCATTTCATAATAGAGCAGATAATGAAACATTGGCTTTGTGTCACTGCATTCATAGAGGCATTTTTCACCCTGTTGTCAGTTTGCATCTAGCTTTAAGGACTGTGTGTGTGTGTGTGTGTGTGTGTGTGTGTGTGTGTGTGTGTGTGTGTGTGTCCACTCAATAATAAAAACATGGACAAGAGCCAGTTGGACAGATACCAGCCTATTATCTAGTTTACATAGTTTCAGCTGCTTATTTAATATCTTATGTTGGGCTGTAGTAAGAATTTTGCCAAAGACTCAGAGTCACACCAGTATATTGGGTCAATATTTATCTTTTATTAAATATCGGGTATCGATCAGTCAGTATCATCTGCCTCTGATATGATGGAGGTTCCTCACTGATCACTTTTTTTTGTGTTGATTCTTAATTTAAAGACAGTATTACCATTGAATCGGTGTGGTGGGTCACCCTGACTTTATATTAAGTAAGTTAGAGGCAAATAAAAAGGTGAACTATGACCTCCAGACAGTGATCATCATATGACAAATATCACCAGTGTAAATAAAAATCAATTATAATTTCATAAAAACATTAATTTATGCTTCTTTGTCCCTTAAAAGACCCTAGCGTCATTCTCAGAGCAGTGTAATACTAATTAATATGATGTATAGTATGAATTTACCTGCATGTCAGCCTGAAACGGAGGGAAATCCTATTTTGCAAATGAAAAGATGGATAAATTGAGTTTAGGTGGGTTTACCCTCCACATCCTCCTTAGTTATTTGTCTCATCTGCTCTACCATTGGCCTACACTTCAATCCCACTTGGTTGTGTGGGTTTTTAAACCTTTACAATGGCGCCATCTAGTGGTCTAATTGATCTACATCCATAGATTTTGAACTGAATTCATTCAAGTTCTACATCATGTTTTTCTATCACAAGCAAAAAGCCAGGCTCTGTAGTCCAAGTCTAACCCGAGTCTAATAATTTGTTCTTTTTGTAGAGTATTTAATGAAAAAAATGTATCAAGAGATTTCAATGTAAGATCTCTTTTCTCAGCGTTTCTCATTCTCCTCTCACCCAGTCCCAGGACTGAACCCACAACCTTGCTGAGGGAGGGGAGAGCGTTTCTCATTCGCTTTTCCCACCCAGTTTTCCCCCAGCTGGTTCAAAGAATTTGAACTCACAACTTTGTTCAAAGGCATTTTACTGAGGGAGGGGAGTTTAGGGATTTGAACGTGCAAATTTGCTAAACGGCATCGAGACAGGAGTTATTAAGGGAGGGGGGGGAGCATTCAAATAACAGACAGGGAGGAAAACAGTTGTTCTCTACTCTCACTCTCTTACTTTCTTACTCTCTACTCACTAAAATGGAAAGTTGTTTCCTTAAAGAGGTGAGTGACCCTGTCTCCCTGCTCCAGTCTGCCGCCCAGCGGTCAGCAGAGGGACTTCTGGGTTTTATCAGGTAAAATACTGGAGGTATACAGTACTGTGGGATAAATGGTCTTCGAGGGAATCACCGCCATCATTTATTTCACGTGAACATTTCTACTGCATAGGCTACAGATAACAGCTGCTGGTGCAATGCAAATAATCAGGTGAAGTTTCATTTAAATAAAGTTGAAGTTCAGAGTAAATATCTGCAGGGAAAACTGTTGCCATGATGTAGACCAGTTCATATTAGCTACTGCATGACAATAGGTTAAAATGAAGAATGAAATAGGAGCTGGTTGCAAAAGCTTTATAAGATACTATAAGATAAGATTTATACTGTATCAGACTGATGTAAATTATAAGAGGAGGATAGGGTCTTTTAGGGAGAAAAGCATAAATTGATGCTTTTCTGAAAGTAGCTATTTATTTTAGTTTATATTACTGGTTGTTTTCCTTTTGATGATCACTGGAAGTCTTATTTGACCCACCTTTTATTTTATTTTACACCACATCACTGCTTATAAATGAATGAATGGACACTGTAGGAACAAAATCGACTCTATGTGAAAAGGTGTGAGCTATTTACAAATGAAACGGGATGTGAATTTTCCAGGTTTCATATCAGACACGGGATCCATCGGACGGAGCCTGGTTTAGTCTTCAGCGGGTCGGTCGCATGTGTTGTCGGTCCATCAGAGGCTAATTAACATAACAGGATCCCCAGTGATCCCACACAGCTCTTCTGTCTATACGCGGCTCCTGTTACACTTTACGGCCTGCGCAGCGGGACACTTCCAACATAGATGCTGTTGTTTCAATCACGGCGAAGGTAAACTGGGCGGCGTGTGGGAAAGTGTCAGCATGTGTCTGTGTTTCCCCCAGAGCTGCGTCTATTAAGAAAGGGACGGGCCTAATGCATTACAAATGGCCTATCAAGTCATTTATACCCCGAATTAACCTTATAGGCGAGGAAAAAGAACTATAGCCTACTAATCCTATAATACATTTTAGACAGATATTATACATATACATCATCCTAAACTATAAGTCTCCATAGGAATATTGTAACTTTAGGAGATAAAAAAATACCATAAAGTACAACAAGGTTATTATAAATTCAATACTGAGCACCGCAGATACGCTTTAAGCCCCAATAGGAATATTATAGAAATATTAGAGTGACACCATGGGAGATAAGTGAAGTACTTTAAGGTCACTATGAACTCACTATTGAGTACCACACACTATAACTCACTATAGGAATACTATAAGATTTTTTTTATTGAAATTATAGAAAATAAAGATATACAACAAGCAATATATGGTCACTACATTCAGTATTGAGCAACAGAGACACATTATAAGTCCCTATAGGAATATTATAGGAATAAAAAAAAAAAAAGTATTAAGTACTATAAGGTCACTATGAATCCAGTACTGAGTACAGCAGATACACCATAAATCACCATAGGAATATTATGCTGATTTTTCGTTAGGGGATCCCATAACAGGTCACGATGGCATGGGGCTATTTAGGCCTATTTCATCACACATAATAATAATGAAAGTCTAACACCTTTTACATATATTTTACAGGCATCATATGACTTATAGCTAGACAAGGGGTTCCCAGACCTTTTAATGTATCAGACCCCCAAATGTAGGCTATACATCTTAGACCACTGACCCCCCCATTTGACAATTCTGGAACCCCAAATGAGATTTTTGTGGTTAGATGTAATTCTTATACATTAACTTGTCATAATTGGGATCATTACAGCGACTTAAATTAAAGTTAAATCAAACCATTCCTCATTTTGGCTTTGAGGGGCCGCCTTGGAACCCCCTCGGGGACCCCTGGAGGACCCCGGACCCCAGTTTTGAGAACCACCGCCGGGGCCATAATGAGGCAGCTACAGCGGACACAGACAAACACATTTCACCTGGAGGGTCCATCTCATCCCGGCTGTATGAAGATCCTCCTGTCTGACCGTCCAGCGCGTTTGGAGGATCAAAGCATTCTTGGTGTGGAAGCGGCACCCCGGGGTGGCCGGCCGTAACCTCCGTAATAAATTAAGGAGAAGTGGCAAAGCTGCACCTGCAGGCCTGACGTCTTCACCACATGGAGGAAGGGTTAAGAGTGCTGGATGTCCTCATTTAAAAAAAAAAAAAAGGAAGAAAGAAAGAAAGAAGTGTAGAAGTGAGTGAAACTGACATGCAGCCGTTTCCCCATTTACTCCAAGTGTAAAAATCACTCGTTTTTTATTCCCTCACGGAAAAGATCTAGTAATCCTATAATACAATTTAGAGGGATACTACAGGCCTACAAATAGCCTGACAGCAAAACCCCAAAGTCGCTATTATAAGAATATTATAGGAATATTATAGGCTATAGAGTTAGGCTACTATAGGAGATTAAATGCCATGAAGTAAAATTGACTATCACAAACGCTACAAGTCCTTACAGGAATACTATAGGAATATTACAGTCATACCATAGGAGATAAAAAAAAAATACTATAAAGTAGGCTACTAAGATCACTATAAACTCGCTATTAAGTATTAAATCACAATTAAGTGCCATACAGTAGGCTATAAGTCCTTATAGGAATATTATAGGAATATTATAGAGCTATCATAAGAGGAAAAAATGCCATAAAGTCACTATAAATTCCTTATAGTACGCTACCACCCTATAGTATATGAATATTATAGGAATAGCCTATTATAGTGATTTTTAGGGTTGTGATCTTGATGTAAAAAAAAAAATCTAAGGTATAATGAGTCTTATTTTATAGACTTGCCCTGGGTTTTAGATCTCATTACAGGCACGTTTTTCCACATTTAAAACGCCACAATTAGCATTTAATTTGAATTAATTTACCGTATTATTTGTGAGGCCTTATACAATGAAATTGAAGATTACAGCTTTAGTTTCAAGTTATTCGATATAATTTTCACTTGACAGACTCAGAAATTGGACTCAGGCGAGGTTTTCTGATTAAATGTAATCCCGAATATACCCGGATTGTGACTGGGATTAATCCTCCTGGAAATTAATATTTTAAAGAGAACATATGCATCCGGAACAGGAATCCATAACCCTTCACATCTTACAGCTTTTGACTCAGCTCGATTTGGTTCACTGATTTTACATTACAACTAAACAGACAAAAGGTATTATATTTTAATAATACCCAACGTCAACACCTTATTTTCAGCCTCGTCAAGCTCCTTTTCTCTATTGTCCTGCGTCAGTTCCCATGGAAGTGGATGGGCGCTATGTAAATTCTGCGGATGTCATATTTTAAGCCGAGCTTTCTGTCAACCGGATGCAGACAAAGACTGAGATGAGGACGAAATTCCTCTTTTAAAGTCAAGACTGAACTCCTGTGTGACAGCCAGTGATGGAGTGGACAATAAACAGGAGGGGGAACTAACGATCTTCATGATAACAGACACCAATATGCACAAAAATCAGTTAAACTTTCAGAGAAACGTTAGGACAGGTTGTCACACCTCCCAACCAAATTCCCGAGCAACAGTATAATTAAAGCTGTATTTTTTTTTTAATATATGTATAGAAAGCCTGAGATGCTGGCTTGAAGTTGAACTCCCTTTCACGTAGTTATCTTATTCTGAGAAAAAGTTATTAATTGTCGAACACAGGTTAGGTTGTCACACAGTGGTTGTCTGAATGTTGTCTGTTTTTTATCATGATGAATGAACATAATAGGAAAAGTCAAGTTCAGTTTGAGCATTAGATGGAGGTAAAATCAGTCAAAAAAGTGTGTTTTTATCCTGGTGAGGACCATATGTCCTCCAAATTGAGGACGTTTTGATGGACCTCACTTGGGGCTCGATTAAGATTAGGATTTAGTGTTAAAATTAGTATTATAGGATATGGTATGGTTAAGTGTTTAAGTGTTTTGTAGGGCTAGGATTTGGGAGTAGGTATGGCATTTTATGGCTTTTTTTTTTTTAGGATCTTTTAGGGTTTAGGGTTAAGATTATGGGATACGGGAAGGGTTAAAGTTTTTTAGGGTTAGGATTTGGGATTAGTCATGGCAACGGTTAAGACTGTTTTTTTAGGATCTGTATTTTTTTTTTGGTTAAGATAGGATTAAGTATAGTAAGGGTTAAAGTTTTTTAGGGTTAGGAGTTGGGTTTAGGGTTAAAATAATTAGATTTGGGATTAGGTATGTAAGGGTTAAAGTTAGGCTAGTTTAGGCTTTGGGCTTGGGTTTAAGTATAGCAAGTATTTGTATTGTGAGTTTCCTTTCATAAAGCTGTGTGTCAGGTGTGTAACCTGCGCTCAGCCGGTGTTGTTGTCAGTTTTGTTGTGTGCGGGACTGTCCCGCATGCTGACACGGTGTTTTCTCAGGCCTGTTTGTTGTGAAAACACTCTAATCATCCAATCTGGACTCAGTTACTTTTGCCCAGCCGGGGACAGACGTGATTAGGGGAATGTAACATTTCACCTGTCTGCCTGCTCTTTCACACGGCCAGCAGACTGCAGACAGGCCGGTTGAACCCTGTCTAACAAATGATATCTATAATATTCATATAGCGACTTACAGTGAATCTATGGTGCTCAATATTAAGTTTATAGTGACTTAATGGCGTTTTATCTGCTGTGGCATCACTATAATATTCCTATAACTTGTACTTTGTGGTAGCCTACTCAATAGTGAGTTTATAGTGACTTTATTCTACCTAATTATATTTTTTTAATCTCCTATGGTATCTCTATAATATTCCTATAGCAGGGGTTTGTAGTTTTTCTATTAGGCTATATTAGTAGGCTACCTTTTTTATTAGCCTGCATGTTCATAGTGACCTTGTAAAAAAAATGTGTTGGTTCATAAGAAATAGATGCACTAAGTTCTGAAAAGACTATTTGCCGATCATTGTAATTTCCAATTCAAGAACATGGGCAGAATTTTTTACATACAGATTCGCACAGTGTTAAAGGCCTATACACAACATAAACCTAAACACCAAAATAATGAAAATGCTATTGATAACAACGTAAGTAGGCTATCCAAAATCTTACAACAGGAATGCGTGTTTGCACATCAATTAGTCTTGAATCAGATCGTTTTATATATCGATATGACCTGGATTTAAGTGTGCAGTGTCTTAGGCCTAGGCCACATCCCCACATTGTAACTGAATAGTTTAATCAGTTCCAATGCTGCAGCAAATCACTGTTGAGCTGTAGCTAATTAGCATACTCAATAAAGTAACTCATTAGTCATTACTAGTTACTCAGTAGCCTAATGATAATAGGCTATTATCAATTTCTCCAAGGAGACGATTAAAAGTTTCATCTCAATGTATAAAAGGCTATTCACTGCTCTTCTTATTACTGCCTGGATGCAGTAGCCTAATTCGTTACTCTACTCGTTACATTACTTTTAGCCTACGTTACACCCCCCACAAGTGACGGTTGGCCTATTACTTGCTACATTATTACTTTACAGTATGTTGCTGCACCTCAAAGAAGCGTTATGCTAGCAACAAAACAAAAACATCTATGTATTTTTGTAATAAGTAACTGTAACATTATCACTGAAACTGAAATTGATGGGAGAAGTAATCGGAGTACTGAGACACGTGAGCCTCCCAAACACTGCTTGCAATCCTATTGGCCCAAGGAGGCTGAAAAGCAGCCAATCACAGCCCAGACAGCGGACAGTGCAGTTGCTCATAGGAGTGGCGCTGGGTGTCTCTGCCTCAGAGGAAAGTCAGGATCCTGCAGAGTGTGTGAGGGCCATTCACCGGCTCAATTAACAGCTAATTACAAGGTTATTCTGGGGTCTGGAGTGTGTGTGTTTCATCACAGCAGTAACTACGTGGCTGTCGCTTTGCCACATTGCTGCAAAACCTGGATAGAGGATCGCTGAATCTTCTTCTGGAGGTAAAAACGAACTCTTTACGCATGTATTTGTTCATTTACCACTGTGTAGTTAATGGAAGCATAGGTCCGATAATATCGATGGGGTCGAGATTAAGATTGAGATTTCTCTAACATCACTGTCACCTGGTATATTCAAGGTGTCAATTTAATAAACACTAGCCCATAAAGTTTGACAAAATCCCTGCATCAAATAGTCTGTTAACTGCCACCAAAACTTCTAAACCCGGTTATACAGACTACATTTCTGTGGACAAAGTGGAGCAGTGACCGAGGACTGACTGGATGTAGCCTATTATTAATTGGTTGATGTAATAGCCTACATTTTTAGACATAAAATAGGTCACTAATCTGTCAGTTTAGAGGGACCAAATGCTCCCCCGATGTAATTTATTTAAGATATGGCTTCAAAATATACTGTCAACTTTTCTCTTTTCGCTCTATAATAATGATAAAAACTACAAGATTAAATTCGGACTCACCTAACTAGTGCCAGCCATTGAACCACTGTCCTGCCAGCCTATTGGTTGTGTGAATAGGCTAATTGATGACAATAGGCTATAAAGTCTGGTATTGCTCTATTCAAACATGATGATGGGCTAATGGTATGAGCGATATTACTATTATGTAGCCTACTTTTTAAGATTTTGCACTTTTTTGTCCCTTTTGCACCTTATAGGTTAAATAAATTTAAAACATTTTTTTTGCATCAGTTGGTCTGTTTTGGAGTTCTTCCTGTGTAGAAATTGACTTAGGCTATCTACTGTTTCGACTAATTTCTACTATTTTATTAATAGTCTACTAGGCCTACTCTACCAGTGAAAAAATAAGTCGATACTTTTGTTATCACCTCCTCTAAATATTAGACTGAAGATGAAAAGTTGAATAACCCCCAAAACTTCATCCCATCCACATACACCGATTTCGTTTCGTCAGAATTAGCCGTTACACACTTTAAGCTAGCTCGGATGTGAAACGGCAGAAAAGTTTATTTTCTCCGGATGGAAGTAGGCTATTCTCATTACGTTCTCGTTTTTCTTTCGGTTAAGATGACAAGAACATTGGACATCCATGCTATTTGGTTTCCCATATAGGAGAGGATATTAAGTTATCCTAACGTTATATTTTCTGTCAACCGTCAATTTTTGTAACGGAAAAGTAATGTAACGAGCAGGCGAGGACATTGGACATCGATTCCCCACCCCCACCGGAGAGAGGAATATTGAGTTTTTGTTATAATCTTTTTGTTTGAAACATATAGGCTTCATTTCCGTATCTTTCTTCCCAGACAGAAGTTGGGTATCTTATCAGAAAGCTGGGCCGAGGACTTGGGCAGCAGCCATGACAGACAGCGCCGGTTGCGAGTTTGAAATCGACGTGGAGAGTCTGGAAACGGAGAGCGACGACCAGGCGGACTACAACCCCGGCTCGGCGCCGCCCGGCCCCGAGGACGAGGACGGGGGAGACGGGGGCAAGGGCGACGACAAGCCGGGCCCCAGCGGCGGCGGCGGCCTGTGTCCCGGGGACCAGAGGAAGCTGAGCCGGACGCCGAAGTGCGCCCGGTGCCGGAACCACGGCGTGGTGTCCTGCCTGAAGGGACACAAGCGCTTCTGCCGCTGGAGGGACTGCCAGTGCGCCAACTGCCTGCTGGTGGTGGAGAGGCAGAGGGTGATGGCGGCTCAGGTGGCACTGAGGAGGCAGCAAGCCACAGAGGTAGGCAAGGTGTGTGTGTGTGTGTGTGTGTGTGTGTGTGTGTGTGTGTGAGAGAGAGAGAGTGAGGGCATTTTTGTGAATGGCTGGTCCTCACTTCTTCAAGAGGCTGTTTCAGGGTTAGGACTTAGTTTTTAGGGTTAAATTTAGAATTAGGATTAGGTTAAGGTAAGGGGAAGGGTTAAATTTAGGCATGTAGTGGTGAGGATTATGATTAGGGAATAAGGAATGAGGCGTTAGGATAGAAGTAGCCTATACAAGGATGTGTGTGTGTGTGTCAGTGGATTATCTGTTCAGTTCATCCCATATTGCAGCTCATCACCTCCTACTTCTGAAGTTTTCATGCATTGAAGTGCTCTAAATATCACTATTAGAATATTATTATTTCTCCTCTAGTTGTTGATCTCTTGCAGTCAGCCTCCTCTTTTCTTCCACACTCTCTCTCTCTCTCTCTCTCTCTCGCTTTCTTATATAGAGACTTTAATTCAGTGTGTATGGGTGAACTTGTGAAGATTATAGGCAAGCCCGTTGTGTTTCTGGGGGCATAATGCTGCCTTCAAGTGCTCCTCCTAAGCCCCTATACTTCTGAGATTGGAAGTCGTAAAAAGGCTAGGAGTTGTCACGCATTGAAGTGCTTTTGGTCGATGACAGTAACAAAATGGACACCATGACAAAAGTACTTTCTGCTGCGGTGGCAGAATGAAGAGGAGAAAATCCATGTCAGGCATGTAATTGATGTCTTAATTTATTTAAAACAAAAATGTGTGACAGGCTAAAAGTTAAACAAAGAGTGAAAATAAGAACGTACAACAATACTAGTTATCTACATGGGATGCCAAACAATAACGTATAGTAATAAATTACGTTATTGTCATGGCTTATATGTTCGCCCCCTAAGTGTCACATCTCAGCAGCTCAGTTATTTCTGACTTTCCCCAGTATTATTTACCACTTTGTTGGGTCATTCATGTGCACTCAAGCCATAAATATGGTTGTTCAAACAGCACTTGAAGTGTCTGGTAGGCAGTTTCTTTGATTTCTCTGCCTTTGAATGACATATCACCTTCTGATTGTTGATGGTTAGCAGTGCAACCATTTGCTGCATTAAAAAAATGCACGATTTACACTATTCGTCCATTTATTATTCAATTGAGCATCAGTCAATGAAGGAGCTTTATCATAACATACCTAGGTTTTCATATTCCTATGAAACTTGGCTTGAGTTTTCCTCTTATTTGAAATGTATAAGTAGCCTAGTTACTCACAGTAGGCCAGTCCATCATGAAATGAACAAGCTAAAGTAAACGGGCTGTAGCATGACTTAATGCCATTCATGAGTGTAATATGAGCGTTCGTTTAAAAACAAAAAGTTCTGGCTTGCTGTATCAGCGGAAAAAAGATCTGGTTTCCTGTATCGGTGTATTGACTGTAGATCAGGCAGACAGTTGGCCTGCTAAAGCTTCTTCATTCTCAGGGACACACTTGACAGCCGAACAGATAATCCACTGAAGGGTGTCAAAACTCGGGGTCAGAAACACAATGGGCTTGCCTATAATCTATTTTATATAGAAGTTCACCTATACACACTGAATTACAGTTTCTGTTTAATAAAAGGAGAGAAAAAGAAAGAAGAAAAGAGCGAAGGGAAGAAAAGTGGAGTTAGTCTGACTGCAAGAGGCCACCTAGAAGAGAAATAACAATATTCTAATCGTAATAACCTTTATTTATAGAGCCGTTATCATGTGTGTATGTGTGTGTGTTCTAGTTTTTCTACCCTTATGGGGACCAAATGTCCTCACAAGGGTAGAAAGATGAAGAAAATCCTGCCAAGTCAGGATATTTTGACTCCAACAAGGGGCTTGTTTAGGGTTAAGACTTGAGTTTAGGGTTAAGATTAGAATTAGAATTATTTTGTTTAGGTTAGGGTACGGGTTAAGGTTAGGGTTAGGGAATAAGGGTCCTCACAAGTGTAGTACAAATGTGTGTGTGTGTGTGTGTGTGTGTGCACAGCTCTTGCTTTGTCTAACTGAATGTACAACTGTTATTACATAGGCTTATGAAAACATTGCAGTGTAGAATAATGTGCCAGGTTAAGTACTGATGAAGATTTTTCAGAATGATTGTTTCTTATGCTAAAGAAGGAATAGGTGTATTAAACAGTTTTTAAATAGTGTTTTTCTACTACAGTTATCTAACTATAAGGCTTATCAAACTCTAAATATTCAGTGTATGAGGTCTTTGATAGGCCTACATCCCATTTTAAATTGTTACGCTCTGTAAACCTGCTTTAGCCGCTTTAAATCTAGCCTCTTCTAACAATATTATAGCCTTCAAGTGGATTATTATTAAGATGCTTGGTTATATTATCCAAACACAGACATTATCTGTGACAAATCAGGCATTATTTAAGGATCAGGGGGGAAAAAATCTTGAAAGCATGTTTTGAGTCCTTTTTTGTTGTCTCGATTTATTAGGATAAGAAAGGAATTTCTGGGAAGCAAATTCCAGCAGAGAGGAGGACAATATATCAACGACACATTCGGCCGTCCACCATGCTGGCCAAAAGCATCCTAGAAGGTAAGGCAACACCGAAAATTAGAAACATGTTTTATATCGTAATTAGACTTTGCTTTAGGAGTTCCTTACCCTTTTCTGCTTCTCTTGGCTCACCTTCTGTCCCTTTTCAACTCTAATAAAACTCCTTTTCCTCTCTTAGCTTGTCTTGGATTACTTTTCCTTTTCCATTAACAACACCAAAAGGGTGATATGGACTTAACCTGTAAGCTGTGATTTATTAAAATATTCTATAGCATGCAATAATTTAACTGATTTGCATCTCTAGCATGATGTCACATTTTATGATTTTTTTTGATAGATTTTATTCTTCAGCATGTTTATATTTAATCCCATGTTTAAACTGTTAACACACAAGAGTGAAAAATCTTTGACATCAGCTATAATCCAAAACACATTAAATGTCATAGTTAAAAGAAAATACATCAGAAACCTTGAATTTAACGTCCATACTTTTCATGGCAGGATACCGTCCGGTCCAGTCCGATCCATATCTGGGGACCAACCCGTCTCTCCCCCCGCCGCTGAGCGACCGCATGAGGAAGAGAAGGGCCTTCGCCGACAAGGAGCTGGAGACCATCATGCTGGAGCGGGAGTACAAAGAGCGAGAGCTGCTGGAGAACAGCCAGGCGGCCACGGCCTCGCTGCTCTTCCCCAACAGCATGGTGCACCACAGCGCCGAGTACAACTCCTACAAGACGGCCTACTCACCGGCGGCCCAGGTGGAGCCGCAGCCCAAAGAGCTTTGCAACTTCCTCGGCCCCAACTGCCTGGATCTGTCCGTGCAGTACGGCGGCGGCTCGGCCAACGTCGAGCTCATCTCCTCCAACGTCAGCGTCGCCACCACCTACCGCCACTACCCGCTGCAGCCGTCGCGCGGCGGCTTCATGATGTGGCCCCGCGGCGCCGCCAACCTGGGCGACGCCCTCCTCTACCAGCAGTGCCTGTTCAACGCCACGGCGGTGCAGAACATGAAGCCGGGCGCCGTGTGGGAGCCCAAGGCCGTGCCCGCCGAGAGCCAGCCGCCGGAGCAGGACGCCGCTCTGGCCGTCGCCGCTAAGCTGGAGGGGTCCCGAGCCGCGGCGGCGCCGCAGGAGCCGTCGGAGCCTCAGCGGGCCGATCACCCGCCGCCCGGCGTCACCCAGGCCGGGCAGAGGGAGTGCTCGGCCTTCTCCCCCCCTAAGAGGAGCTTCGGACAATCCTTTCCCAGCAACCCCCACTCCCAGCCCCCGAGCCACGTCCTGAACAAGCTGAACAAGGACAGCGCCAAGCACACGCTCTCCATGAAACTCAACTCCTTTCACTCTCTGATCCAGCACTCCCTGAGCGAAAAAGCCGGGGCGGGGGCCGGGACCGGGGCCGGGGCCGGGGCCGGGGCCGGGCCGGAGCTCAGGGGTCCCTACTGCAAAGAGCTGTTAGAGGAGGCCGCCCGAAAATACAGGGACGTTCAGGGCGTCAAAACCGCCGACAGGTACGCCAAAGACTTCCTGTCCAAGCCGGTTGGGACCAAGATGGGATCCGGCGAGTCTTTGTCTTTCTCGGTGGAAGCCATACTGAAACGACCCACACCTGCCATGAGCCGAGCATTCCACTGATTTCCACTCAGCGTCCCGTCTTGCACTATAAACGGCAGGTTTGTCTCATAATGTTCAAGTTCATCTCAATGGTTTTGGAGTCAAAGGAAAAAATAAAATAAAAGACACAGGCACTGCATCTCAAACTTAGAAAAGCTAGAAATTATTTTTGTTCTTTTTTTGGAAATCCCGATGTAATATTTATGTATATTATATTTTACATGTGCATGTTTTAAATAACTTTATCGTGTAGAGTATTTAAACATTATCCCAATGTTTTCCTCATGTCAATAAACTTTATAAGACTGAACTCTTTCCGTAAAAAGTCTTGTATTTCATTTTATGCTCAAGTTATAACGTATTTAACTGTGAACAGGTTTTTTTTTTAGGTCAAGGAGTTTTTTTCTGCACTGACAAATGTATCAGGATGGTGTTAGATTCATACTTATACCAAAAGCAGTTAAATCTGAAAAAACAAGGTTTACAAAGAAGCAGCAAAAATATTTAACACTCATTTGACATAACACACACACACACACACATTGAGAATAGCTTATTATACATTCTTAATTCCTTTAAAATTAGCACTTTGGCACATTTGTTTGTGTTAATTTGTGTGCCACTGATGGTGATATGTTTGTATGTTAAAATATGTTAATCATGGTATCATGGTAACGTAACA
>NW_027281169.1:0-7500 GCF_046629955.1 Centroberyx affinis | reverse complement strand
ATGTTTAACTAATTGTGCATCAATGTATCTATCAGATACATCAGAAAAATGATCTTCCCTCTTGGAAATTTCACATGAACGCCCTCCAAAGTCGTCAATAATTAAGTTGGAAACTGAGAAAATTTTGCTACCTGAGTTTCTAAGTTATGACGCAATGGCGACCTTTGACCATCTCAACAAGGTGAAAAACAGTAAGAAAACACATACACATGCACCTTTATTACAAGTTTGATGTTTATTAGTTTGTCTATTTAGCTTGTTTAGCTGCAGGAGGTCAATGTTTGTTTATTGTTTGTCTTCTAGGTTTGATTTTCTGACAAAATAGCACGTGAATGCAACACTGTTTAGCAGCCGACTTGGAAATCCCGGATGTCGGACCTTCTCACCAGCACATGAACGCACAATACAACTCCAGTTTCTGCCAATGCACTCCCTATACTCCTACTCCCATCTCCACCAGTATCTCTCTCCCTCACTCAGCTTCACTTTCCTCCTCACAGTTGAGAGCTTGCAGGTTCAGATGGTTTCCCCCACTGGCACCTGTGCTGTTGTTTTTGTTGTTCCAGTACGGCCTCCGGCATCATCCCCATCTTCTGTTCCCAGAGGGTGGAGAAAGACGTTTCTGCTACACAAACTGACATTTGCAACGTTCAACAAGACAACAACAGCTGAATAGCCAGTCTGTGGCTCAAAGTAAACAGCAACTTCTCCACAGGTCCATAAAGCAATTAGCCAGACCATCAGCCCGGCCTCTTTTGCCCTGAAGGAGTAGGAGTAATGAGGCAGCCAACAGATTTTAGTTTTTTGAGAGGAGAGGTTGTTCCACCTTTGCCTCACTTTTTGTTTTGTTTCATTTAGTCTTCGCTTTTCAAAAGACAGATTCTCAAAGGCAACCCATATTCACTGACCAGTGTCTTTGGCAAGTCGAAATTGCTGGAAGCTCTGTCTCCTCTGGACTGCTTCTGAAACATTCACCCAAGGATCAAGGAGAAAGGCAAATTCAGCAACTTCCAACTCCAGATGATAGCCACATTTGCAAGTTGATGCAAATAATTGTAAATCTTTGAGCAACGCAGTGTTTGGAAAGCTGGACCCTGAGTGAATGAGGACAAAAAAAGAGAAGTTTTAATTTGGTCTCACTTAACAGTAGAATTTATTTACTTTCATGACATGTGTCTTTCATTACCATTCCTTTCATATATTCTCGATTTACCCAATCATTCCAGAAAGTTCTCTTCCATTTTGTGACAACACCATAGTATCTTCTCCACCTACTGAGCCATTGCAGTGGATTTGCCAGTCTAAACACCCATGTAAATGCTATGGAAAAACGCTTCGTGTTGCATTTTCACCCAAAGAAAATATCGTCATCCTCTGCGATGTACTGTAGCACTGGGCTGCACACTTATTCATGTTATTTTTGTCAGTAGTGTTTTCATTGCAACACTGTACCTCTGATTGTTTTTCATTGCACTCTGTAGCTATGACTTGACAGGGAAAGCAGTTGCGGCTGTTGTTGCAACAGCATCATCGCATGTAGAGGTAGGTGCAGATGGGACAGCTGTAATGTTAGTAGCACAATGATAAATGACCACTGCACCTGGCTTACGCTAAATTGAGTAAACACCATGATTGCCAAGGTTAACACTTAGAAGCTCTGATTTGCATAGTCCTGTAAGAGTGTATTCAAATACACACTCCCCATACACTGCCTCCTAGGCAAACAGAAGGTGTGTGTTTAGAGTGGTAAATTTAGTTGTTGTCTTTTCCTGCTGTGTTAAAAAAAGAACAAAGAGAAGCCAAAAAACAAAGCCAGGGATTATAGTAGAGTAAGTTAAACATATACTGACGCAATCATTTTGTTTTAGAAGTAGAGGGTTTATAAGTAGAGTAAGATATCACTAGTGAGGACCAGCGTTAAATATGAGTTTGCAATGTCTCCTCCTAGAAATTAGAAGTTGTAACTCAACAATATCAAACAGAAAAAAAACCTGAACACTGTTTAGTTGAAAAGAAAATAATAAAATAACTCCAATGTGTTTCGGCCACACAGTTCGGTGTGCTACTCCCTGATGAATGTCAGAAACATGTTGGAGTTGTTTTTAATATTACTGCTGTTGTGTAAACTTAATGTTTACCTTTGAGTGGAAGGATGACATGCTGCTCTATGGGATGAGACAACTTGTACGACCATTGAGCTTAGGAAACCCTTTGAAAAACCCTTTGGATAAACTCAAAAACGCGTGATGGTCAAGGAAAAACCAGGGCTGTTTTTTTTTAGCTCCTGAAAACTTTACATTTTCTAGACATAAGGTTTTCAGCTGACAGCGGTTACATGTTCTTTTGTATTAGCCATGAAATAAAGGCTTTTTAAATTTTAGCTTGAAGAGAGCCTTGAAACCGAGCAACAACCCCAAACCAAAAAGCACCTTCAGCAGATGCCTCCACACATCAAAACCCAATAGAGGCGTTCTCCCTTCTTAGAAAACAAAGTGCATCTGAAAAGGAGCTGCCCAGGAACCGACTCCTGGAAACCTTGATGGAGTGAAACCACCATTTGTGGTAAGATGGGTAGAGGACAAGGATCGCTAAATGGGCTTGGGCGGAAAGCAAAGTGCTGCAGCCTACCCAAGCACATATTTGAGGTGCTTTAAAGCTGCACTAGGCAAGATTTCTATGTAAAAATACACCCATCTTATCAGCCTAAATCACAAAGTGCAGCTGAAATAGAAAAAAGCGTCCCACTCTGTAGATTTGCTATTTTTTACCCAAATGAATGTCAGGTGTTGGTTATGGTCACTGGTGGAAAATCTTCTCTGTTTACAGGAAGTGACGAATCAAAATATGATACGATAGAACGAGCATTTCATTTCTTCTCAACTGCAGAAAAAAGCTGGACTGAAGAAATCTAGTTTACAGACATTTACCCCTTTTTTTTAAGATTATATTTTGGGCATTTTGCCTTTATTAGACGGATGATAGTGGAGAAAGAGTTGGGATGACTGAGCAAGAAGGATCCGGGGTCAGATTCAAACTCAGGACATCACAGTCACATGGTACTCATCTTAGACCAGTGAGTCACCAGGACATTTGACCTTTAGGCGTTTAGATTCTTATCCAGAGCAATGTGTGCAACAGAAGAATGAGCTTAAATTCCTATAGCTGTCATTACAAGTAGCCAGTATTGACTACTTTATGGCACAGGAGTTACGCAAACCGTTAAAAAACCAACGCTCAGCTGGATAAGCTGTTTACATGACTCAGCCTAAAGAAAATCCTTGATGACAGATCAGTTGAGGAAGAGAGGGGTCACATGACACATCAGAGAGCTAGCAAAACAGTGCGAACACAGCATCAGTCATCAAGCCTCTTCTCCATTACCAAACTTTCACAATGACTCCATTTCCTGCTAGTCTTTTTATTTACAGCATCAATTCTGCCACTGCATTACAGACTGCACTTTTTACATACAGGTACCATACAGTGACATGTGGGCAGCCATCTTTATGTCTCTCCAAAGTGAAGTATGGATGTAATCATCTGTCTTCGAACCAGCAGCCAAATCCTAAACTGAGACTTCCTCTGTCTGGATGGGCAGTGGGACACTTTTACTGGTTGATCAAAGTCGGCCTGTCTGGAGCTGATGGTGCTCATGTGTGAACTGGAGGGTCGAGACAGGAGAGACTGTTCCCCGGCCTGTAAGGGTATAAGATGACGAAGATGTTGTTCATCATCACCACCAGCACTGTCATTCTCAACCGTACGTCCTCCAAAACCATTAGTCATCATTTTGATCCTTCCTCTGTCATGAAAAGCTTCACAAACACCACAAACATGCCAAAAAACATTTACTTAGTGAGTTGAAACCCTAACCTTTAATAACCCTATATCACTAACCTTAAAGGGACAATAAGTAAGAGTTTCAGTGGGGGTTGATATAGATGTCGATCAATACCAACAACGACTTGGCCAAGTGCTGAGATTTCTGGCTTTCAAAAATCACTTTTTTAAGGTCTGTACTTTAAGTTTTGACACAAAAACTCCCCGTCCATCGGAGTTTCAGGACACTCCCAACCCCCCGTACATATTCGCATTTTCAACTGCTCAACGATGGATGGACTCAAGTCAAAGTATAGTACACGGTTATTATTTCTCAGAATTTTGACTTTATATCTCTGAATTCTGACTTTTTTTTTTGCGAGAGAAAAAAAAAGTCAGAATTCAGAGATATAAACTTAGAATCGGGGAAAAAAAAGTCAGATTGCAAGTCAGATTACTAGAAAAAAACTCACAATTGAGTCGTTTTTTTATTTTATTGAGTGGCCCTAATCCTCTTCCGTATAACTAAGTATTTTTACTTTGTTTCTTCCCACCTCTGTTAATGCCTAACTCTCTTCCTACCGTTTATCTGTTTTGATCATCATTTAAAACACAAATATTCACCAATTCAACAGATTTTCAACAGCTTAACCACAGTCAAGGTTTCAGTGTCGGCGTTCCCTAAATAACATTTTACGTCAGTGGAAAGCTGCTGAGTGGTGAAGGTGCGGGGCGAGGCTTTAACCTTGGAGTTGGCCTGACAGAACCTGTTCCCACTGTGACACTTTGGCCCTGTTTAGCCGACAGAGCCGGTGCTATTCTCCGTGTTTTCATGTCAACACATTTTGTTTCCTGTACAGCGCAGTGTGAAGAAACCGGCTTCTATTTCTTATCTCCTCGGGTTTCTGAAGAGGCTGTTTACGCCGTCGGCCGTGGACTTTATGTCACACAGGCTCTCTTGCTGCGACGGACGAACTTTATTGCTTGCGATGCTGGAATAACTCTTCTTTGATGTTTTTATTTTACTGTTGCCTTATGACACTGGAATATGACACTATAGAGAATCTGCTTGGCCAGGAAAGAGTTAACATTGTTTTTTTCTGTGTGATCTTACGTAATATATATTTGACCTTTATGAGAAAACATCATTTTCATCACTTTCAGTTATCAGGTGCTTTCTCAGTTGTTTACGCTAAAGCCAATTTTGTTTTTAGTAATGAAAACATCAGCTGAAACATGTGCATTGCAAGTCAAATGAAAAATCCGCCTGAGAAGGCATCTTCGGTGAGATTCACTTGCTATCTTGACGGCCATCTTGCCACACCCATCTGCTTTTTTCTGGGCAATAGATGAGTCAAGGCGGACAATGTTTGATGTGAAGAAGAAAGATGTTTTTTGCAACCTGCTGAGTTAAGTCCCACAGCCTGCAAAGTCATTCTGAACTTAAAGGGAAACTCCGCCCTTAAACACTGTTAAAAAAAACAAAAAAAAAAACAGCTACTGCAGATGTACCTTGGATTTCTGGGCCCATTTTATTGTTTGATGATGTATTTTTCTTATTTCCTTGGATAACTGGGAATGACTATCTAAAACGTCGACGCTAAAAGTCAGGTTTTGGTGTCAGTCCCAAAGAGTGAGGGCTTCTTTCTAGAGCCGCCATTTTGCACCAAGAGACGTTCAACCATCATACAGGGAGAAATCCATCGTAGAAGAGGAGAGAGAGACCAATTTCTCCACTGACAGCAGCCTCAATAGACCAGAATGCAATGCAGCCACAAGACGTGCTTTGAGTAAAGGGATGAAAGTCATTCTGGGAAACATAGGAACTCACTAACCGAAGTCGATATAAGAGTATCTTAGGGTTGCACTTTCCCTGTAGCAATTGCAAAACTCGCTTCTTATAGCAGCTTTTTTTTTTTTTGGAAAACCTAAACAGATGTATAAAAATATTTCAATCCCCCCCCCTGCGGGACTCCTGTATCTTTTCAAGTGTATAATTCACCAGTAAATATCTTGATTTGTGAACTGTGTCTAATTCTTCCTCCGAGCGCCCCGGGAACATGAAAGAGGAGCGAGGTGTGATGAGCTGTCGCCGGACATGTGATGAGATTTAAAGCCGAGGCCTGATTCACATGAAGAGGGGAACACAGAGAGGAGAGAGGGAGAGCTGTTAACTGAACTAATCCGTACCACATCTGACAAATACCTGGGAATACCTCTCTACCTCTTTCTCCTCTCGCACTCCAGCTGGCATTTGCTGAAAGTTTTTGGATCCCAGTATTTCCCTCCCTCCCTCCTCCTCCTCCTCCGCCTCCCCTCGTACCTCAAACTCAGCCTGATATAAGACGAAGACGATCCGTATAGATCAGCTAACGTTATCCTGTCAAGTAACATTTTCCGACGCCGTCTTTCGAGGAGGAGAGAACAAAAGGGAAGCCGGAGGCCGCGGGGATGACGATACCGAACGCTGTGAGTTATTACTTACACTTAGAGCGCTTGTCAATGATACCTGTCCTTACGTTCGGCCCCGGTAGGATAAACTCGGGGGTCAGAAATGAAATCCAAGGCCCTGGATGAAAAATAAAACCGTAGCATTTGACTCCACCTTTAAATTTTTACAAGACGTTTTTTTATTTTTTTATTGAGCGACATGAAAGTGTTTTATGGGGAACCTGCATGACACAGGGGGATACCACCTCTGAAGTAGCTTCGGACACTCGGCTCATCCAATACATCACCTGTAAGCCTATCTTTGGAAAGACAGCCAACTCGCCTTTGATCAGAGAGATTGCAGTGAGTTGACGGTGCCTTCAGTTTCAAGTGGGGGGGGGGGGGGGGGGGGGGGGGGATATTCCACGGTACAGTACAATACAAATCACAGATGTCACATGTTAGCCAGAGTATGACCCATGCTGTATACAAGTTGTTAAAAAGTTAAACATCACATTTTTTCCGTGCTTAATTTGGTCTCCACTTTAAATTTCATTATCTGTGATGCATAAACGCCACAAAGACTTTTAAGGTTTCAAGAAAATCTGAGTGTTTCAAATGTAACGAGTTCCTGAGTGGAGGGATTAACCTTTTCACATCATTTTCACCCCGTCATACATAACTCAAAATACCAGCAATAGTCGATTAAGTCTCTTTGATTTATTCTTTGGTCGGTTTGCTTAAGTGTTTAAATGAAATTTGTTGCTTGTAAAAAAAAATTACAGCTTCAGAAATGTTCATAATGCAATATTTTTAGAAGTCAAATACTGTCAGTTTCTTGTATCAAGGTTTGGGAGTGAAAATTTGTCTGACTCTATTTTTTGGAAGTTTTGGAAGCACCTCATCAGCTCAGGCGAGTTGAAAGTATTAAAGGTTTGAGGTTACAGACAGAAATGTTAAATGTTTCATTTCACTTTCTGTGGTGATGATTCAAGAAAAACCTCCTAATAAAAAAAGACAAGGGGGAGAAAAAAAAAAAAAAAAACCCAACAAACTTTCTCCTGCTCATTTCTGACTAAACCTCACACAGCACAGATATCTCACCATTTCACAAAATAATCACCACAGATTCATATACAGAATATTAACAGTGAAACAGGATCTTCGGTTTCCTGTGCAGCAGGAGGTTTAACAGGGGGGCTTGATGTGGCCTCCAATACGATTTATACTGCAGAACTCATTACTGAGAAC